>NW_023998454.1:1941079-1948129 GCF_014805625.2 Glossina fuscipes | reverse complement strand
TGAAACAAAAAAATGTCTACCTAAATGCCTTGATTGTAGCACTGATGTGCACCTGAACTATTATTACATTTTATCTTTTACTCGTGCGTTTAATAAATGATCAAAAAAAACAAAAAAAAAAAAAAAACAAGGATCAATGTATTTGCCTCAATCAAGATGTGTTAAGAGGAAGAAGAATAATTTTCCAGTAGCTTAAGAATTACGTGCACCCACATGCACCTACATCCCAGCTGTGTTGTGATTGTGCCGACGACGTAAGACGAACTTCCTATTTCCTTGCCGTGGACAGTAGCCGCCGAAGGAGACAGCCACGACATCGCGAGAGGATTGTATTGTAAGTTACTTTAGTTATTTATTCCCCTGTTGTTTTGTGTCCCCGATGAGTAGTTAAGCGCTACAGCTGCCACCGCTGTAGCTGAAAGGAGAAAGGGGGTGTGCATATGTAGGACCGACGCCAGACGACGACCGACTGACTTACAGTGGACAGACAGACGGCAGACAACCGACGGGACTTTTCTTTTTATTTTATTTTTATTTCTTTGTCAGAAAAAGACAAATACTCAGCCGGCAATGAAAGTAAAGAGTCTCATGACAAAGTGGCGCCCAACGAAGTGAGACCCATTATAATAATTTTTAAACTATTTAAAGAAAATTTTAAAAATTAATTAAAGAAAAAAACAAAAGGAAAATTTTTTTTCTTTTATTGATTAAAGTTGGTCGCCATAACACCATGACAAAGTGGCGCTCAACGTTAAACGAAACCGCATAAAAAAAAAAATTTTATATTAAATTTTAAATTGATTGAAGGGAAAGTTTTAAAAAAATTAATTAAGAAAAAAAAAAGGAAAACCTTTTTCTTCGTTTATTGATCAACGTTGGCCGCAGAATCATGACAAAGTGGCGCCCAACGACTGTAAAATCCAGTATAAAAATTTTTCGTATTGATCAACGTTGGTCGCATGACAAAGTGGCGCCCAACGAAATAGTTAACCCAAGTATAAAGTTTAAAATAATTAAAGAAAATTTGTAAAAGTAATTAAAGAAAAAAAAGGGAAAATTTTCTTCTTTTAGTGGTTAAAGTTGGCAGCTATAACATGACAAAGTAGTGCCCAACAAAACTACCCTATTAGACGTATACATGTACATATGTAATCCTGTAGTAATGATTTCTATTACAACCATCAATGATGCATACATGCGTGTATATGTGTATTTTTATATGTATACGCTGCTAAAATGTAATACTTTTGTGATAACACAATTTTGCATACCTATACATACATCTACGCGATCTACGTTTGAAGCGAAGGTAGAAAAGATAAAAAAAATAGTCACTTGTTTAGCTAGCAAGTTAGCGTCCCTTCCAGTACAAACTACAGTGTTCTTGTAGGGATAATATAATATTTTGGGGAAAAAAAAAAGAGGGCGAAATTTTTAAATTAAAACTGCGCACTAATGTAAAAGTTTGTAGAAGCTTAACAACCCTGCTATTGGAAAAAACATATGGTTATTGTTTTCAATTTTTCCGAAAATGGCAGCGAATTTTTGCAAAAGATTTTTAGCTGCAAAAGGTTTAATTAATGTAAATAGAAATCTTAAAAATGTGCAACGTAATTACGGTTACAAAAACAACACAACGCATCAACCATCAAAAACTTATGGAAAATATTTATGGATTATTGGCGGCGGTGCGACTGCGATCATTTGCATAAATTTATTCAAATCCGGGACCAATTCAGTGAAAGCGTTTAATATGAGACACTCAAAGGTGAATACTTTTCCAGATAGAATAAACATCTATACAAGCTCTTGTCAAAGGCTGCCGTACAAAACTGATGTTAATGACATGTAGAATAATTGACGTCAAATTTCTCGAACAGCTTAAATGCTGGAAACCATTTAGCCATTCCCATTTTCGTCCATTTATATAAAATCCTATTTCCAAAAGCCGTTCTATGAATAACTGTATTAAGCGTAGTCGTGCAAGGTATTTAATAGTGAGCCATATCTCACTGCATTAATCTTTTTTTCAAATTTATTGCAGTATGATGAAGATTCAACAATAAGCAAATTAACAGCACGTGAAAGACGTTTTATCAAGTTTCCGTCCAGTGAGTATGACGGGCAATTATACATGACACCACAAGATTTTTTTTTTAGAATCAGTTGTCTAACAAAAACCCAGACGTAAATATATTAATGAACACACCAAGCAACTTTCTGCTTAGTTCCAAATAAATTTTTTGTTTTATAAAATGAAGCTCGCTTGAAACGTCGCATACTAACTGAACGTGATATAAATTCAATGCGTGATGAAACTCCACCGTTGAAGAAAGGTTCAAATCAATTGTCTAGAAAATTAAGGGATCGAGGTAGCTTCATATACACATAAAGTTGAATTTAGTGTTTTGGAAAAAAAATCTCGTCTCTTTCTTTTAGGCATTATTTCCTATACCGAGTATTTGTTTTTATTATCAATTTTAACAAGTAAGTGAAGCATATATCGGAATTAACGTTCGTATGTATTAAAAACCCTGTGGAGAATGTGAAAAACACCATAGAAAGAATTAGAAATTATTTAATTTTTCTTCCACTCCTAAACAACTAGTTATAATAACAGGTGCCTTTCCTTGATTTGCTTGACTACTCTATACCAGCATTTCAGGTTGTCTGTCTGAAGTTACAAATGCAGTTCACAAGAAAACAGTGAACAGTGAAAGTTTGATTTCAATTTTTGATTCTAATTTTTAATTTCATATTGTTCTCTTTTTAATAACCGAACCTGCTAAGTTTGTCTAATGAGAAAGTTTTTTATTTCATGAATATTTACAAAGAATCTAGAACTAATACCATATACTTAGTAGTAGGGACTCGCAAGTAAAGTAAAGAGTTGGAGCTATATCGATAAGAGGCATACGATGCGCTCTGCAATTGTCTTATTTTGACAAACAACCCAGCCGAGAATCAATTAAAGTAATTTTGAAAGTAGATGATTTTTTTTTTTTTGTTTGCTATAGGGTTGAGTAGATTGATGGATGGGGGGGTGATTGGCCCTCTCAGAATAAATTGTTTATTTTTCCCAACGCGAAATATATATAACGATAATAGTATAGCGCAAATGTAATGGTACAGAGTCAAGACGAATTCAATTTATGTTACAAATAAATCTATTTCCTCGCGTGATAGATTCAATTAGTTGCTTTAGTGCAAGGTGGCTTCGCTACACAAAGTGGCGCCTGGCATCAGGTCAACTTTATTTCGTTGAATTTTACCGAAGGAACGGGAGGATTTGCTAGATTTCCTTTTTAGTAATTGTGTTGGGTAATGTTCACAAAAAAAATATAAAAAAAAGTAATAATGATAATAATAAATGGCAATATAAAGGGGGGTTCGCCAAACTGTTATCGCAGTTCTGTCGCTCCGGCGTGGATCTGTTGGGCAGGGCGGCAATTTAAAGGGGGGTTCGCCAAACTGTTAGCGCAGTTCTGTCGCTCCGGCGTGGATCTGTTGGGCAGGGCGGCAATATAAAGGGGGGTTCGCCAAACTGTTATCGCAGTTCTGTCGCTCCGGCGTGGATCTGTTGGGCAGGGCGGCAATATAAAGGGGGGTCCTTGAGCGGTACGCCCACCAAATCGTGCATGTAAAACACGATAGGGGTCGACTGTTCAGGAGGGAAGAGAAGTCAATTGTTGTGGGGTCCATGAAAAGTAATCGGGGGTGAAACGGGACCTCATGTGCACACCCACGCCGTGCTTCAGCTACAGCACGGGAGTCAGGAAAAATAAAACAAAAACAAGTCCCCAGAGGCTTTTCTTAATTTATAACCTTTGTTATTAATATATTTATTAATAACCACTATTTTATAAGTAATATCCTTTCAGTATATAAATTTATACCAAGTCACTCATATACATGTAAAGACAAAAAAAAGAAAAAGGAAAAGAAATATTCTTAAGCATTGATTGTAAACGAAAAGATATAAAGAAAAGAAAGAAACATTTCCACAATAGAATAAGCATACTGAAAATTTCTAACAACGAATGCTGTAAGCGCTTTGCTTGTTTTGATTCTTTCTTGTCTTGGTGGTCAGTTTTGCCACATTAATTGCTTCTTTGTTTCTATTGATTGTTCTGCTTCTGTTTCTTTTTTGTCATTTGTACTAAGTTACGACTACGAGATCGGATTGTTGGTTTAAGAAAGGGGGGTAAATTGGTAGTTTTTCTTCGAATTTTTTTCGCCTAGTCCTAGCGGTTCTAGGGTATTGTCTTCGGGGAGTTTTGCAAAGTTTTACGCTTTTACCGAACTGTTTAACCCGGTCAGAGTTGTTTGCAAGAACCTAAATGACGTCTATCACTTATTCTCATTAACGGACTCTTTAAAGTCCATTAAAGCAACATTGCTTAATACGCGTGATTTACCTATGTCGTACTTGAACTAAATTTTAACTTTAAAAAGTGATTATGAGTCGTAAATTAATTGTATTATCGGTTGCCAAGCTTATGCATTGTAGTGATACCACTCAATATTTAAGGTTCTTTTATTAGTTACTCTTTATTTAGATTTTGGCTTACGTTCTATTAGACTTATGACACTACTGATTATATTCTGACTTTACTGAGGTATGCTCAGGTGTCTTATATAACTAATAAATTAATGCTAACTTAAGCGAATAATATAATTAAAAGTAGGTTATAGCTTACTACTAATATATGAATTGCTTATTACTAAAATTCCACTACCTTAACTAGGTTAGTAGGAAATTGTATACTTAGCAATAACTTGTAGACTACGGTAGAGTTCGACTGATCGATAATACTACAGCATGTTTCCGATGGGGATTCACTTGCAATTTGGTCCTGTACCGGTTGTGGGTGTGGCTCCATGCTAGTTGTGTACATGCTTTTTTTCTTCTTTTTTTTTTTTTTTTTTTTCTTCTTATTTGTTTTATTGTACTTATACTAAGTTTTAATATTAATTAATTTAAGATTTGCTGTAAGAGTCAATTGAACTCGACTGCCATTTTGTTTTAGTTGCGTTTCTAATATAAGTGGAATAAATAAATAAATAAGTAAATAAATAAATAAATGGAATATTTGTAATAGCGTTAATTTTACTTCAATTAGCTTTCATAGTAAATAGTTTTACACTTTAAAAAATAATTAGTTTAATGTTACATCAACTGAACATCAAAGAGAATGGTAGAATTTGGAGGAATCGCAGCCGGATCATACGCATAGTCAGCTGCGCCTTCAGCACAACCACGTATTACTTTTTGTTTTTCATTAATAAAACGGAATGGCTTATTACAAACTCGAAATGAATCCAACTTTCTACCATAACGATTATTGTTGATTGTTATTCTTACGTTTCCACTTAAACAAAAATCTATGTTACTTATATTTTAATAAAAGTAAGAAGAGTTTACTGAAGAGTGGTATTCCATTTGTGTTATAATTTGGATTTTTGCATATTCAAAATCCTCCACGTTCAAATAAGGTTTTTAAACTTATGGACTATTTTCGCAGTCTAGAATAATTACTACAATCATCTGCTAATAGCAGCAAGTACACCCGATTACTTTAAAAAAACATAAAGCAATTTGTCATAATAAATTATGAATGTAAGTTAAAAGCAAACTACCCATATCCTATAACTAACTCGGTTTCAATACCTAACTTGGTTATTTCGATGATGTTTTCAAAGGGTTGAGTTCTCTAAAATACAGTTGTTCGCCTGGACCTGATGTAATTCCATCATGTGTACTTAAATTTTGCGCTGTCGAGTTGTGTGGTGTGATCTCAAAGATTTTTAACATGTCCTTGTATTCAGTTGGAAGAGTAGTTTCCTTATTCCTATTATTCCAAGAGTGGAAGTAGACAATTTGTTGAGAACTACAGAGGCATAGCCAAGTTGAGTTTCTTGCCCAAGTTGTTCGAGCGTATTGTGACTCAGCATTTGGCCTTTGCTATTAATTCGTGTATTTCTCCGCACCAGCACGGCTTTCGGAAAGGGCGATTTACAGTCACCAACTTTTTAGAGTTTACCTGTCATGTTTTCAAGGCTCTTTCTAGTGGCTCTCGCACAGACGTTATTTACACTGATTTAAGCAAAGCATTTGATATGGTTAACCATGGACTACTTATCCTTAAACTCCAAGCCTCTGGTTTCCCACCCTACTTAGTGAAATGGATAAGCTCTTATCTGCACAATAGATCCTTCAGAGTTTTGTTTAACTCCATTAGCTCGAATGAATTCCCCGTTACGTCTGGCGTACCTCAAGGAAGTCACTTTATTTAGTTTATACATTAACGATCTCTCATCGGTGGTTAATTCCAGCCAGATCTTAATGTATGCTGATGATGTGAAACTGTTTTCTTCCTTCTCTGTTGAATTGCAATCACATCAGCTTCAAGGTGATTTGGATAATTTTGTTGCATGGTGCTCTTTGAATCTCCTGAAACTAAATCTGAGTAAATGTAAGAAGCTTTCATTCTCAAGAAGAAAGTCATTCATTACTCAGTACTTCATAGATTCGCATAAGTTGGAGGACGTCGATTCGATTACAGATTTAGGCGTTCAATTTGACCATAGGTTACGTTTTAACTTGCATATTGAGCTCTCGATTAGCAAAGCTAGGTCCGCGCTTGGTTTTATAAGAAGGTGGTCCAAAGAGCTTGATGATCCCTACATTACGAAAAGGCTGTACATGTGTTTGGTTAGACCCATACTCGAGTATGCCTCAGTTGTGTGGTCTGCTTCATATAGGTGCTACGTAGATTCAATTGAATCTGTTCAAAAGCAATTCTTGCTGTTTGCCCTTAGAAATTTGGGTCGGGATCCGATTGCCTCTCTTCCTCCGTATGAAAATAGGTTGCTTCTGCTGTCCCTACCGTCTCTTGAGAAACGTAGATTTGTTCTTGGCGTTTCCTTTCTAATTAAAGTAATAAATGGTGCTATTGACTCGCCTTCATTACTTGGTGAAATAAGCTTTAATGTCCCTAATCGCTTCTCTAGGCACTTTATCTTGGTTAAGCTTAATCAGTGTAAATT
>NW_023998454.1:1932873-1940979 GCF_014805625.2 Glossina fuscipes | reverse complement strand
AGTGAATTATTGTCAATTTATTATCGGTTGCCAGGCTTATGCATGTTTGCGATGGCTTAGGGGTTCATTTGCAATTTGGTCCTGTACCAGTTGTAAGTGTACTCCTATGCTGATAGTGTACATGCTTTTTTTTCTTTTTTTTTTCTTCTTTGTTTTATTATGCTTATACTCAACTTTATTGTTAATTAATATTAGTTTTGCATTAAGAGCCTATTGAACTCGACTGTTATTTGTTTAGTTGAGTTTCTAGTATAAGTGGAATAAAATAAATAAATAAATAAGTTTATTTTTATTTTTGGGTTTTTCTTTCTGATTAAATAAAACGCAAACTTTTTGTATTTTAATTTATTTAACAAATTTATTGTTATTTTTATTTTAGGAACTTTGGTGTTATAGCTTGATGTTTGGTAAAGAGGCTGACTTTTCTTAACAGACTATCTTAGAGGAAACCTAGGGTTATCCAATTAGCGACAGCCAGCACTTATGTTTATAGCAGGGTGAAATAAGATATTGGTGAGTAATGTTTGTAGTAAGGTGCCATTGTATATCGGTGAGAGGTGTTTACAATAAGCTTATGTGACACTCATTGTTTATGAATTTTAGTTCTGTTTACTTTACTTAAGAGGGTGAACTCCTTGTTCAACATACCAAAAAAAAAAAAAAAAAAAGAGGGTGATTCGTAAATTTGTTCTTTTTATTAGGATGGTACTTAACTTGTATAATGCATGTAACTTACTAATTTTTCCTTGCTTTTTTTAATTACTTTGATTTGCATTTCTGGCGAATTTGACGGCGTACAACGGTATGTGCGCCGCCACACTTTCATATACTTGTATGGACTACATATAGGTACCATTATGCATGCAGATTTGTGCAGAAAAATTAAAAGCAACAATTTGAATGCAGAAACGTATTCTGGCAACATATGCTTTGGATGAAGTGAAAAAAAACAGCTAACAGTTTTCTCTGAATGGACTGAGGAGGTTCAGGCAATTATGGATAATAATATTAAAATATCAATAGGTATGTTTTAATAATTTATTTTTAATTATAATTATTGTTTTTTTTTTTTTTATTTTCAGACGAACTTATCAAGAAGTCCAACACGTCGTTGGACGAAATTATAAAAGAGCAAAAGGGGAAATCAAGTAGGAAAATAATAATGGAAAAGTGAGTAAATTATAAATTTTTTTAATTAAAAGATCTTGTATTGAACTTTTCTATTTTAGAAACAATATACGAATAACCTTAAGCAACTGTACTCGCGATTCGGAAACAACAGCAACAACAAGTATAAACTTTAAAAAATAAATACTTTTAAAAATTTGTAAATAAAAGTAAATAAAAGAATTAATCAATTATATTGGAGTGAACTCAAACGTCAAGGTGATCTTATTTAAGAAACATAATTTACTTGTCGAACATAACAAACCACAAACTACACCACTACAAAGTAGACTATGTGATCCAAATTCCCTATGTTGATATAGATATAGCTCACATACCGAATCCGATGTATGTGGAGGACGATGCTCAACACATTACCAATAACCCAAGTTCGACATCCACACAAATATGTATTGCTTAACATATAAATTAACTTTTAACAAAAATTATGCTGAAATTAAACAGCTTACCGCAGGTAAAATTATTAAGTAGCTTTGGCGGGTTATCAGTTGTGCGGAGATGAAGTAATCATGTGGTAGTAGTCAATTCTGGTGGCATTTTTACTGGCGTAGGATTTGTTAGTGGGTAAATTTTTCATATCCATTAAGAAATAAAGCTATTTGTAATAATTACAATTAGTTTTAGAACTGAATGTCTTTACACACCAAAAAGTTATTATGAAGACCAACTGGACTACTAATTCGGACACATATACTTGCATAACGCCAAGGAAAAAAACTATGAAAAAGTGAGTAACCCATGTTTTTTTTATTTAAAACAGCTATTATTGTACATTTCTATTTTAGAGACAATATACGAGTAACGGTGAATAACGAATTCGGACAAATAAAAACAAAAAATTATAGAATAAAAAATTTTGATTGCATTGAAAGAAACTTTTATACTAAATAATAAGTAACAAGCAAGAATAAAAACTTTAAACAATAAATACTTTTAAAAATTTTTAATTTTTAAATCTTTTATAGTTATATTCTATTATAAAAGATGTAATTTCCAAAACAAGTTAAAAAATCTGTAATTTGGCAATATAAAAAATGGGAACTTAAAAAAAATTATATGACAGCTAAATGAAAGAAAGAAGAGGAAACTATAGCACACGTACCAAATCCGAAGCCAATGTTTGTGATGATAGAAACATAAATTTTGCAAAATGTAATATATACAGATTCCATTATCATTATCGAGGGGACCACAACGAGATTCCAAGGACAACTATGCGAATCTCTGAAGGGCCTTCTTGTCGAAAATAAAATATATGAAGTTTTAAAAATCACTTACCTATCAATGTTTAAGTCAAAATTAAATAATGACTTTGATGCACTAAACTATTTATTATTTATTTAAACGTTAAACAATTGTTTGGTTATTTAAATATTAAACCAATTATCTATATTTGAAATGTTATAGTTTAATATTTTGGTAAATGAAGTATTTCACAATTTTATTGTCATAGTACTATATCAAAAAAATTTTTTAGAATCTCAATATTAAATATTGCAATTTTGGTGAATTTAAAACAATTTTCAATAAATTGAATTTTTTTGTAATTTTTTTTTGTATATTCGCTATTTTTGCAAAATTTTTCAATTCGCACCTCTTCGTTATAAAGCTGAAATTTCACATAAAACCGTTGGTTGGTTTTTTTTTCCAAAATTCTTCACATGGTTTATAGAAAAAGTACCATCTATGGGGAAGGGAGAGAAAAGAGAGTTGCTTTCAATATATCTGCAAAATGATCAAAAGAAAATCTCACCTCACATTTTGCATGAATAATATAATAATAATATATCTATATATTAATATATACCATTTTGATTCGTATGGTTTGTTTTAAATGCTTATTGGATCGCTTCCTAATTGCTTCTTCTTGCTGCTTTTATTCCACGTTATTTGATTTTTTCCGCCTATACCATCTACAAGCGGCGCACTTGCATGAATTATGATCGAAATACAAACCACAAGTTAACCAATCAGCTGTCTATTGTTGCTTACAGTTTTTCTCTTAAATACAGTCAAACCTGTTTTTGTGCGGTGTTTTTTTATGCGCTTTTTTTTGTGCGATTCTTTTTGTGCGAATCTTTTTTTTGTGCGATTCTTTTTTTTGTGCCGTATATGAATATCGACACATTGAATTTCGCCGAGAGGTTAGGTCAATCTGAACTGTGTTGGCATCACTTTTTTTGCTATCAGTGTGTATGTACACATTGCAACAGCCATTTTCATACCTTTTGCATCAGCCAATTTCAATACATACTGCGCCATCTAATAATTTTAGTTAATTGCTGACCTTTTAACCATTAAGACAGGATTAATTTTATGGTGAGATTAAAGGTAAATTAATTGTTTTCCCTATAGTGACATTATCAATAACTTAACAGATCATGAAGACGGACAAGAAGAACCGGAATCTATTACAGCGGATAAAATATATGCAGGGATCCAGCTTTGCAGCAAATTGGAAAAGCATTTTCTTAAAATAGATAACAATTCTCAAAGAAGTTTGAAATTCCAAAGAGAGCTTCGATTGTGTACATCTGGCTATCGCGACGTTTACAAACAGCTGACCAAACGACCGTCGTCGCAAAAACTTATCACCGACTACATGTTAACAAAAAATAAATCAACTGTAGTATCTTCAAGTGACGAAAGCGATTACGAACCAGTTCATCGCAAAAATATGCGCGTTTTGAACTACGACGAGTAGTATTGAATTATGTACATTTCTCCTTGTTTAAAATTAGAAATTAAAATTTTTTTAAATGTTTCAATGTGTAATTTAATTATTTATTTTGTTTGGAAAGCACTTTCTTGCTATTTCATGAAGCTTTCACATATTTTCTAAGTGAGACTTTTTTTATACGGTCCCTCTCTACCGCATAAAAAAAATTTTATTTAATATGCTGTGAAAAATTATTTCTTATAGCTATTTGTGAAGTTTTTGAATATATTTTTTTTGTGCGGTTTTTTTTCTGCGGTCCCTATCTACCGCACAAAAACAGGTTTGACTGTATATAGAACAGTTTAAAATACTATTTTGCAAAGTAAATTAAGAATTGCAGCTTACTGCAATAAAAATTCAGCAACACGACATTTGCATCTGTGGGTCTATTTATCTTAGCCTACCCAAGGGATTTTTATGAAAAGTAAACATATTTAATAATTGGTGCTGCAAATTGGCCAACAATCGTAATTCCAACCATTCCATTCACGCGCAAATTAACATTTTTCAAATTTTTTCATTTTTATCTTGCACTGAAGCAAGCGTACAAATTGAAAATTAAGTTCAATATTTCCGAAGGTGTTCATGTGGCTGAGAATCCCGGTAAATTAATTCACTTAATTGCAGAACGTTTAACTATTGACATCGTAATACGGATGAATAAATTCAATATTTCATATTTTCAATTTTTTTTGATAGTTAATTGAAGCGCTCATAATTGCACTTTGAAATTTTATTACTTTCGTTGTTTAATTTGAAGAAATTTTCTGTCGAAGCCCACCAGATACGTATAGAATGTTATTGTGATGTTGCTCATCATACCAATTGTCAATTTTGGTTTAATCAAGTGTAATATGATTTTGGTCAGAGGTATGTAAGCATCATATTGGTGGTTTCCTCACTCACTTTTCAAGTCACTTTTCGTCATTTTCCCTTCTTGCCATTTTTGACTTGCCCTTTTCTACATGCTTATTGCGTGGAAGAATTTAGTTTAGATTGTGCCGGTATTTGTACGCTTTCGGCCGAATAATAATCTCCTTTCAGTATAGGCCATTGTTTTGTATATTTCTTAAACAGTCTTAAACAGTCTTAAACAATCTTAAACTATCTTAAACAATCTTAAACAGTTTTAAACACTTGTAAACACTTTGAAGAAATATGCATACTGCATCATAAATAATTGGGGATTTCGTTAGGTTGAAGAACTTTGAGAAAAATTTTTTATTCTGAAAATCGAATGATTTTCATTTAAAACAAAATTTTTTTTTGTTTCACTGCAGTATTTATGAACCAGATTTACTTTTGCAGTTTGCAATTGTTAAGATGACTGATATCCAAGAACCACCACAAGGCGGTACCAAAACCATGTTAAACCTGATTAAACTTCATTAAACTTGATTAAACCTGATCCACGCGCCGAAGCGACAAAAACTTACATTTTGAAAAAAAATCATTGGAAAGTGTTAGTGTCCATATATTACAGGAGCGTCCATACTCATCTCAAAAAAAAATGAGCCAAATTTGAGGAACTTACATTGCCTGCAATTGGATTGCCAAAAGAGAGAAATATGAAAAGGCAGCAAGCATTTTTATATTTCAAGTTGCAAATCCCTATTTCAATCCTCAAAGATGCTCTAAAGGACAACTATATATAGCTACAAACATATATATTACGCAAAATTATTACGTGGTCGTAGACAACCACTCAACAATGTATTGCAACAATGTTTCTCTCTAGAAACTCTTAAAAAAAAAATCAAAAACATGACATTTGGATCTCACTAATTCATTTATCCCCCTTTCGGGAGCTCACCACTGTGTGAGCAATTTAAGCCGCTTTTTTCGTGAAGGGAACAAATTGAACCAATAATATCTTATGTTAGACTTGGTGCCGCTATGTCTGTTTGCTAGAGCATCATTTTATGAATTTCCAACTACTAAAAGCTCTATAACCAAATAGTACGAAGCTAAACAAAAATTTGTTGAATGTACTGACTTATACTAAAACATCTTCCTCCAAGAAACTTGATCTCCTCTAGGACTGTGATCGGATTGTAATAATGTATAAAATACTGTGGCGAAAACACAAATCCGCAAATATTTATAAACAAATAATATTTTGCACATTTAAATTACGTAAGCAACAATAATAAATAAAAATTTACAGAAAGTCCTGCTATGTCAATTAAAATTTCCCATTTCTTGCGTTATTAGTGTTTTCATAAGGAGCATTATTCTAGTTTCTTAAACTGTGCTCGTTTCTTTAGGAAATGCGAAATATAGAAGTCAGAACGTTATCAGCTTAATCACAATTTTCGAATGAAAATAATCCGTGGTAATTGTGTCGAACTGTAATGGAACTGAGAAATAATTTCAGATAGTATAGAAGATAATCCGCAGTAGTTGTATTGAGCTGTAATGAAAGTGAGAAATAATTTTAACTAGTATAGAAAATTCTGTGTTGGCTTAGACATTTCCTCCACTATATGGAATATCGCATAAAGGATACTGATAGGAAACACGTATTCACGGGTTTTAGCGAAAAATAAAATGTGCTTTCAGAAACGACTGCTATAATTGCTCCTTATGTGAAAAATAAACAAAAACTATTTTACAACAAGCGATTGCTAATCATACAAAACAATAACAATCCATAAGCCCAAAAAAATGATAATGTTCAACAAGTTCGCCTATCGTTTCCAACAAGTTCGCCTGTCGTTTCCAACAAGTTCGCCTATCCTTTCCAACAAGTTCGCCTATCGTTTTCAACAAGATTGGTCACCAACCACTCAATATATAACAGTAAACATGTGAATAATTTTGTTCTTCTTCTTTTTCATGACAAAGCGTTGCCATTTGTTGAAAGCTCTCTATTTTTTTTTTTTTTGTAAAGGAAAAAACGAGCTAACGGCTGTCTGGAAATCAAAGACATTTTAATCATTTCACAGTGCAAAGTCTTGAATGTGACAAAAAGGAAAAATTGTGCGAATAAATTCAAAATTTCTTGACAAATTGTTTAGTGAAATAAATAATTATATGTGATAATTGCAAACAAACAAAAAAGTGTAATTTTATTTAAACGCTTCCTAAATGCATTGCAAACAACCGGAAATTTGCTGGCAATTATTTGGTAATACCAAAGCTTAATTTAGGACTTTAAGGATGAATTTTGAATTTTAAGCTTTTAAAAATATTTTGAAATAATTAATTTGGAATTTCAATTAAAACGGTTACGTTCTAAGCATTAGAAAAATTCAATGTACAGAGTGAATTTTGTATTTAGTTTGCTGTTATTCCTTAAATTATGCTTTTCGTATCTGCTTAATGCGAAATGTTTTTTTATTTTTATTTATTAATAAGGTTCGTTTGTTATAATTGAATGATGCAGTAAGAAAATTATTGAATCACGGAGGCAAAGTTTATCGAAATTCTAATCATATATATAGAAAATCCACATTTTCATATATTTTTTATAACAAACCATGAAGAAAAGTAGAATAAAAAGAAAAAGAATTTTAATCGATTCAAAATTCGATTAATTGAATTTTGCGTTAAGGGAAATAAGAATTAACAGAGCCAAAAATAAGAAGAAAAAAGACGACGAAAGAAGGATTTGAGGAGGAAATTCTGTTCACGTGAATATATTGCTCATTTTCACTTCTTGACATGCACATCCGTAATGTTTTGCAAATATGTTCGCATTACCCATACCATATAACGTCGTATTGAACAATTGGTTATTCGAGAAAAATTTGGAAATTTTCGAATTCACGAAAAGGTGTGTGCTAAAATACGGCAGACATAGTAAATATGGGAACCTCTTTTGGGATGAGACCACTTGTTGAGGATAAGTGCAGAATTATATTCGGCGGGCGAGTTAGCAATAGACCGTTTTGCCAGATTATATTCTATTTCATGATTTCTAAATTTTAGAGGAATGTAAGGAAACCTTGCGTCCCAATTCAAAATAAAGATTATGGTGACAACCATACTTATAGATAACCCTAGAGATAATTGCAATTTATTTTATTAAATGTAAGTACTTTTCATGAAAGCAGTCGTATAGGAAGGGGCCAATGTGTGATTTTTAGTGTCTCATCACCGAAACGATTGAGTAACTATACCGAGTAAAATAGTGTACTCCGTTTTTTTGGGTTTCTGACTATACAGTTAGCGTATAAGTTAAATTATTTTTATTC
>NW_023998454.1:1926969-1932863 GCF_014805625.2 Glossina fuscipes | reverse complement strand
TTTTTTTTTTATTAGGATGGTCCTTAACTTATATAATGCAACAAATGACTATGATAAAAAGCTTTTCCACTCATCTGAAAAAATTTTGCGAATTATAATTATAAAAATAAATAAAATTTCAAGGGGCGCTATATTATTAGTGAACAGAGATAGGTGTTGGTGTCGTTTATGCATCCTAATATAAATTCAAGCAGAATTTTTAAAGCTTTTTTTACCTCTAAGCAAACCTACTCTTACGCTTAAGTAAATGTTGTACGAATCATATGGACTTGGTTATATTTCTTTAACAACACTGCCAATTAGTATTTTTAGTAAGTACAGCCAGGAGACTAATTTAGTTGTACACATATCTTAAAAACATGGTTTTACATAATTTATTTCTTACATTTTACTCTATTATAATTCAAATTATCTATTTTCCAAAAACAAGTCTCATTCTGGCATTTCCTGTGAGCGCTTCACTATTATAAATCGGCTTGCTTTCTTCAGGACGGCAGGATCTTACAATGGCCAAACTGTTTTCACTACTAACAGGAAGGGACTTTAGAGAGTGCTTGGACAAAAACGTAACTTAATAAGGCAAATATATTATTACATATTCAAAAATTTATCATTTGCCACCCACCATATGGCGAACAACAACGAATATATCATTATTATTAGTTTGGGCAAAAGAAATCCATTATTTTTATATGAACTTCAGGACTTTATTTAACATGCTTCGGATTGTCCGATTTGGGTCAAATATGCACCGTTTTGTTGTATGATTTGTTGCCATTTTAAAGGTAACTTCAGAATGCCTCTCTCATAAAAGTCCTGGTCTCTATTTGCAAAAAACTCTAGTAGTCGATTTTCACAATCCTGCCTAGATTCCAATTTTTTATCATTAAAGAAATTTTGCAATGCAAGAAAAAGATGATAATCGCTTGGTGCCAAGTCCAAACTGTATGGCGGATGCATTAAAACTTCCCAACCAAACTCCCGAAGTTTCTGGCGAGTCACTGTAGATGTGTGTGGCCTAGCGTTGTCCTGGTGGAACACGACACCTCTCCTGTTGGCCAATTCTGGCCGTTTCTGGTCAATCGCTATCTTCAAACGGTCCAGTTGTTGACAGTAGAGATCAGAATTTAGCGTTTGGCCATATGGAAGCAACTCATAATAAATAATCCCCTTCCAGTCCCACCAAATGCATAGCAAAACCTTCCTGGCCGTTTGAGGTGCTTCACCGCTCTTTGACCACGATCGTTTTCGCACAGGGTTATCGTATGTGATCCATTTCTCATCTCCAGTCACCATCCGTTTAAGAAATGGGTCTATCTCATTCCCTTTGGCCAAGGCTTCGCAGATGGAAATTCGATCCATCATGTTTTTTTCTGTTAATTGGTGTGGCACCCAAACATCGAGCTTCTTTTTGAATCCAGCTTTGTGTAAATGGTTTAAAACTGTTTAAGGTCGATTTTTAGCTCCTGGGCGATGTTACGACTGCTAACATGCCGGTCAACTCCGATCATTTCGACATTTTCGACGACCGGCCTACCTGTGCGAGGTGCATCTTTAACATCAAAAATTCCTGAACGGAATCTACGAAACCAAAATTGCACATAATTGGCTGTTACAGCATCGGAACCATAAACACCATTCACAATTTTAGCCGCCTGACTTGCATTTTCGCCTTTGTCAAAAAAAAACTGTAAAATGTACCGAATTTTCTCTTTGTTCACTTCCACTTTTAACACGCTGTAACTCACAACTGAATGCACCAAACAAAAAACAGCAAAAGAATTTTTTTTACTGCGAAATGTCACCTTTCCAACGAGCATAAAAATGAAATTGTTTGATCGATACTTTACGAGAAATCTATCAGTGCAGCCATCTACCGAAAAAATAATGGATTTCTTTTTCCCCAAACTAATATTTATTTACTTATTTTTAATTTATTTTAGATTAAAAAGGAACCATAGGCCTCCGCTCATCTTATCACAACGAAACATAAGTGTACTCCAAAAGTAAGGTTTTTTTCCTTACTTATTATTACTTATAGTTTATTCATTTCCTTTCATTTTATTTTATATTAAAAAGTAAGCATGGGCGTCTGTGATCGCTTCAGCAGAATGCGATACTTCTATAGCCCAACGGTAAGTTTGTGTCTATCATTTACAGGAAAATTCAGTTATCACTAAATTGTTCCATTATACAAATCATCATCAACAGGCACATCGCTCAGGCCACTGCCAAGCACCATACCGCCATATATTTATCTTATGTGTGTCTATTTTGTACACGTTTATATTATATATTTTAATGTATCTTTTACATAATAGCTGTCTATTTATTTATTTATCTATTTATTATATTATTGCACTATTGGTGTGTCATTGTAAAAACAAAATTGCGGGAGATTTTAATCATTATTATTATTATATATGTATTGTGAGGGCTTTTTTTGCCTAAAGCTTCGGTAGCTCAGCGGTTCCACGTTTCGTTTCACAAGAAATTTCCTTTCCGGCTTGTTTTTGTACCTAATATCCTTGTATATATTTTATAAAAGACTTTTTTATTATTCTAAATATATTTTAAAATTTGTCTTATATTTTCTATTTATTCATAGTAATTTTATTGGTATTTTCTTTCTCTTATTATAATTTTTCTTTTTGAAGATTCCTTTTTCTACTTCAAATAGAAATTAATTTCTTGATTTAAAGACCTATTACTACCATTATAAAATATGAGAACAACTCAACAACAACTTCTGCTCGCACTAATGATAACATCATAATTTTACCATCAATTGTGTATAGCGATTGCATGAGAATTTTTAGAAATTCCAGAAAGGTCTTGAATTTTATAACCAATATTAATCAAATCAAAGTCCAATTCTTTTACGGTGAAATCAATCAAGCCGTACAATTCAATGTCTGTATAGCTGGATTGCATGCAAACACTTCCGGTATCTTGATTCATTTTAATTGCTGGTATCCTTAAAGGTTCGAATGGCGGCAAAAACCATTCCGGTATACCATAAACCAATTGTTCTTTGATTTCATTGAAACTCGGCGGGCGCACGCATTTAATTTGGGATCATAACGTTTGCATTGACTGAGAAAAGATGAAGTGAAAGAGAAGAAGAAGAGAATATATAAAGGATAACAAAACCAAAACGAAAAAATTAAATTCACTTTTTTTATTAAAATGTCTTCGATATTTAAAATTAGCCTTCGATATTTCCCTTACATTTGTTGTAATCGCCACCATTAGTCACAAGATTTTTACCGATATTAATATCCATCTTTTGATTTTTTCGATTCAAAACTTAACGAAATGCAAACAATTACTGATCAAAAATGGGAATTTTTATTATTATTTAAGTATAAAATTTTTATTTCGCTGGATCACAATTTAATTGAAAAGTACTGCATTGCATTATCAGCATTATCTTTTGTTATTAAAAAAAAATACTCTTTTATTGAATGGAAAAAAAATTTTAAAAATATTATTTGCCGTGCAATGCAACAAATATCACTTTGAATTATGGATTCTACAAAAAGAAAAAAAAACTTTAACATAACTTATAAAACAAAACTCAAGAAAAAAAAGGAAAAGCGCTACACAAATTTCGTAAGTAATAAAATTATTCATTATTTTCGTTCATCTTCGTCTCATTCATATAAGATATGACTTGGTCCAACCTATAAAGAAAAAAAAATTTTTTGGATTACATTTTTATGATTATAATTTTCGAAAATAACAAAAAAAGTTTAGTAAGACTGTCTGCGAAGGTATACAAAATAGACTAACTGGTTAGGATGGGTGACGAATATATTCATTTTATCAATGCGTTGACAACACACAGAAGTAAGCTTCAGAGATCCCACATGGAATTTCGGCCCAATTTAACGATGTTCGTCTGTCCGTTTAAGTAATGTAAGGTTGTAAACATTCTCGACTTTTTATCTGAAAACAGAAAGAGTCAACGGCGTGCACTCAATATTAGGTTATAGAATATGAAAATTTAGTTCCTTCCATTTTTTTTGGTCTTGCTGTAAGATAACGGTGGGTGTAAAAGATACGATCACGATCGAATATAATTTTCTTACTTGTTCTTTGCAATCCTGCGCAAGTAAGCTAAAAAGCGGTTTAGCCCAATGTATCGAATATGGGTGAGCGTATGCATCTAAAAATGGTGCGTACATTAGAGTTTGGTGACCTGGATAAGACTTCCGTTCCGCTTCCGTTCCGTGCGCAATTTACCTTTCGATATAAATTAATGCGTAATATATGGAGACATTATTTACACACTATATAAGACACCAAAATATTGAGTTCGGAACGACTACTCCTCGAAATTATGTAGATATTGCAGTTAGTAAAAAAAAATATATATATATATAATATTTACTTTATGTGGTGGTTGGCAAAGCTAGCGAAAAATGTTTTTGTTTGCATTTTTTTCTACTTTTTTTTTTGCTGAACATATTGTTAAAGAAATGTTCGATTATTCTACATAATACTCATAACAAGAATAATTAATTTTATTATTAAATTTTTGTATTAAAAAAATTTAATAATAAAATTAAATTTTTGTATTTAGAAAATTATTGATAACCAGGCTGCTATTAAACAAAAGCCGCCACATATGGCCACTTATATGTTGGTTGTATCGCCAGTTAATGCTCGATAGTACATGGGCCCACTAAATAGAAAAGTACCTTGGTTTTGATTCATTTTATAACAGTCTTCAATTTTAAAAAACGTCTATAAAAATTGAAAAAAGAAAAACAATAACAAGCAAATGAATCAAAACCAAACAAGTCAACAATTTTTTGTGCACAAAAAAGCTTTAATTATTTGATAAATAATGCCTTTAAAATACCTTTAATACTTTGTAAATCCTGGAAGCTTAACTGAGGGTAATAAAAACAAACCTATTCAATGAACGTTTTAATAATTTTTTTTTTTTAATATTCCAAGTGAATGCATCTAAAATGTTAAGCCAATTCTAAAGCTTGCTTGAAAAACTACAAATTAATTAATTATTTTTTAACTGATAGAGAAAAATATAACTGAAATCTTATCTACGGATTGTTATTAGAACAAAAAATAAAAAAATAAAAAAAACGAATTAAATATTAAAACAAACGAGATAATGATGTTCTCTAAAATTTTAGGAAAAGATAATCATAAAAGGAAAGTACAATAGTTTAAGAATATCAAAACAAAAATGAAAAAGAAATGCTTTATCAACAAAACTTCACTTTATATGAAAGACTCAATTATTATATACGAGATCAAATTTTTAAGTAGTAATTAGTAAGTAGTTACAAAATTAGACAAACTAGATAAATAAATCATAAAAAAAAAACGAATCAGTTATTTCATTTTGAAACTTTTTGAGCATACTGCCTGTGAACTGTGATTGTGAGTTATTTTAGGCAGAAATAAATATCACTGAGAAGACAACTTCACCGAGTTATGAGAGCTGAAAGTATCACAAAACACTTGTAGGATCATTTTCTAATTAAATAAATTTTCCAAATAAAAAGAAAATTTGACAATGTAAGAAATATCAATACTTATCGTTGTAACCGCACCAACCAGACTAAAACTTCCACTCTCACCCCGTGACCAACTCACCTTCTCTAATTCACTCTAGCACCGACATACTTGACTGAATTTCGACTTAAGCTAATTACTGTCAACTTCTTGTGATTTCTCTTTACTCTAATTTCTCTTTACTTAATTCTAATTCTGCCTGACTTACTCTTATATTATTATAGTTTTAAGAGTAACAATGATGTTGCAATGGTGTAGGCCAGTGGTCAGTTCCAATGGGGCAATGATCCGGAATTCCGCTATTTTAAAAAAGTGTTTACAACTGTTTACAACTGTTTAAGACT
>NW_023998454.1:1920846-1926959 GCF_014805625.2 Glossina fuscipes | reverse complement strand
CGCTATTTTAAAAAAGTGTTTACAACTGTTTACAACTGTTTAAGACTGTTTAATTACATTTTGTATACGCAAAATCCAACTGTATTATCTGTATTATCATTGTTGTAAACACAGATGCGCTCTGAAAAATGTTATATTATTACAAAATTGTGTTAAGTTCAATTTAATAAAGAAAGAGAAAAGAAAGAGGTTCAAGCATTACAGATATGACGTTGAAAGTATTTTCATGATAACGTTAGCTCCACCAGATGCCGCGATAATACTACATATTCGGAGCTACCACTGATACGCCAAGTGATGTGCGATAACTTAAAATCTTCCAGCGCTGTATTCCACTCCACGGAGTTTGGGTTAATGAAGTAAAGGATTAAAAACATATTTTGCTTATCATTACAATATTTCGGTTGGTTGGTTTCTGTGTGATGAGATGTCAATAATTTCAGAAACAAGCACGCAAATATATAATTTATAGCACTAACATATAACTTAAATTAAGAATTTAAATTTTTACTTTTGGGGAAGATTATTTCTATGAATAGAGTGTTTATTTTTGAAGCGTTTGCGTACTTACCCATATCACAGGATCACATTTTTGGGATCACACTTTATATGCGATCATGGAACTTTATCTCCTCTCAAAAGTGTAACCATTCACATTTGGTTGCTAGGACATTAGACCTTCTCCAAAGGAGAAACATTGCATACAGATAATTGAGCGAAGCATATATGATCATCGTTTTAACCTACATACACATTTACACTATTGCTCATATGCAATTAAAAACATTACGATCTATCCACTTTCGCTTTTGTAAAAATACGGTAAATTTTCTTAGTTTGATAGCATAACGGGTATTTCATGTCGCCAGAAACCGAGCTACAAAAATGGAAAGTTTCTTTTTCCAGAGGCACGGCATTTTTATGCACACGCATCTCACTAGATCTGTTATTGAAATAATAATATTAATACGCGTACGCGTATTCTTAATTAGAGTAAAATATGGCAAAAAGACTCAACTCATTGTCAAAGGGAAAAATTTCTTTTCCCTAAAAATATTCCAATAAGTAGAAAAGATCTAAAATGAAAAAATAGACCGACATAAACCATATTCAGTAGCCAAAATACGGCGGTGGACCGAATTTCATTAAAATATCGCAGAAATTACGATCTAGAGCTTGAACACAAATTCATATGGGCAGACATTGGACGGACGGACTGGCAGATAAACGGACAAAAGTACAAACGGAAAGACGGAAAGGCGAAGAGCAAGGCTCATTTGTAATTTTTCCGGCCATCACCATAAAATGATGCGTTCGCAAGAGGGAAACTTGAGAGTATATACATTCCTGACCAGCATCTAATTATAAATCGATTTATGTACGTCCGGCTGGCTGTCTGCCCATCTATGTAATCTTTGTTTTTATTTATTAATAACTGCATTCTTATGTGGAATGAATATAAATAAACACTAAAAAAGCTATAACTATATAAGTATTTGAAGAGCAAAAAGATACAAGAAACCAAGGATAAGTAAAATACATCCAAATGTCATTAATTAAATAAAATGCAAAAAATAGCAAAACTAATTTAAATGAAAAAAGATATCATGACGTTTTTGAATTCAAAAAAAGGCTTCCGTTGCTTTTACACAATATAATATAAAGTAGTATTTATTTCTTTGGACTAATGCCAGTACGTCTTAAGCCCGAGAGCCGCCACCTCTTTGGTCGGTTTGCCGTCGGTATTGCATCGTTATCTTTTCCCATTTCCTGAACTGGCAATTTCCTATTGACGCCTGGTGTACTTATTTCAACAGCATTTTTAACAAACTCCCCTAATTCCGTAGTCTCGGTTTGTCGTGAATTTGGGGGTGGCCCATAATTGAATTTTGGGTTTAATGACAACAAATGGTTTCTGCGATTTCTCATATCTTCCAGTCCAGCAGAAACAAGCGAAATTCCTGGATTATTCACCTTGCCCACTTCATCTCGATTCACTTTACTTTTCACTTCTTCCGATTCGTTTTCAATAGAAATTTCACACACGCCACGTTTTTGTCTTCTCCCAACTCCGGCCGTTCTCCGGATTAACTTAAATGTTGTCTCTTCACAAATTTTAAAAACAACTTACTTTGATTTACGTTGTTAGTGTCCTCTTTCTCGGTATCGTCATAACCTCGATCTGAAGCTTTTCCTAAAAAGAATGTAAAAAGTAAGACTTGTTAAAAAAAGCCTATGAAGAGCCACTTACTTTCTGGCGTACGATCGTATAAAAGAGCCGATTTTGCCTTTTCTATAAATTGACGGCTGTGGTTTTTTTTAGGTTTTTTCGGTAATACAAATAAAGGGGATCGCTCCAAATTCCTTAACTTACTCTCGGGTGACACTACAGGGCTGTTAAAAGGCGATGTAGAAAAGTCCTCAAATATATCCACAATTGTTTTTTTTGTTGTTGTCATAATGACCTCCTTCTGGAGCGTCTATGTTTTTTACTTCTTTCATCGTATCTTCCGCTTTATCACAACATTCGATTAACTCTTCATTAGTGATATGAAATTCATATCCACTTGTCGATAACTCAGCAGACTGTGACAATAATTCATGGCAAGACGTAAATTTTTGCGAGCTTGTCAAATTGTCAAAATTGGTTATTGTCGTTTCGTATCGACCCACACTTTTTTTTAAAGCGACTAAGTGACTTTCTTCACCTTCATTGTTTTCTTTATTTGATTCCATTTTTCAAAACTTGAATAAATTTTAAAAAAATTTGTTTTTTTTTTGGACATTTGAATATACTTTTTACAATTGAATAAATTTAAAAAAAAAAAATTGTTTTTTTGACAGTTGAATACACATTTTGCAATTTTTCGTCTTGCTGACACAATTTAGGGTTGTTAAACTTTGCTAATGCGTTTGATAATCGTTAATAATACGTATCACGTAACTATTGCCATATATTAAGTGTAAGTACTCTTTATAATGCGGCGTATTATTCATTACTTTGCGTTTTGAAATGCAAATAAAAAAAAAATTAATAAAGCTGTGAAGGAGAAAATGCAAATTTTTGTGCAATTGCCTGCTTGTCTACCTATTGAATAAAGGGCTTCTAGCGGATTTTATAAATTCTTGAGAACATACATATGGCTTTACTAGAAATATACATGACCTTATTGAACAAATGCATATATATTTTAAAATGTGTTGCATGTGTTTCGAAATTTCGAAATTAAAGTTTGCTTTCTTACCGAGTTTATTAGAATGCAAGGTCTTTAGGTGAGGTAATCATTAAATAGGATGGTTGAAAAAGGAAGCCTAGGAGATTCGTCTCTTTACGTACTCTTAGTAAATGCTTTTAAAAGTCAAGGACTCACTCATTTCATTTGATTAAAAACATATATAATATTGCTTTAATTATGAACAAGTCAGCATTATACTTGGAGATTGTATAGGAGAACTATATTTTCCCGACAGTGTTATTTGAAGTTTGGATGTTATCAGAGTGTTTGTAAACGGCCTAAACATTGAATGACTTTTATACAAACCTAGGCTCCGGCAACTCTGAATCTGTAAACGCGTTATTTACTTCCATTGGTATGTATATATATGTGAAACACATGTGAAAACACATATACAAAAAATAGCATGTAAAAATGAAATCCCATAACTTCTCCTAGCAATTCGTTAACATCTTGGTTAAGTTTTCATTTCCTCTGAATCGATGAGTGAGAGGAAATATTGTGCTTAAGAAGGCTTACCTAAACCTAAGAATGATGAAAAAGATGTTTAGAAAGGAAATTGTGAAAGAGGAAAAGAAATTTGTCCCGATAGGATGCCGTGTTGAGATGGCTGAGAAAAAGCCGAGTAGCCCTGCTAAAGGACTTTTTTGTAGACGAATCTTTTAGATTTCTGGAGGACAAATGCCAAAGCCCCATAGTTTGTTGTTTTGGATACAATTGCGCTGCTCTTATGCATCCGGAGTCTTAGCTATATATATATATATATACACAATATAATATTTCAGTCCCGGCATTGTTCAATCGAGTTTCTTTTGTTGTTTTGTCTTCGAGACTCACACTGTCGTAATAATTATCTTCTGTATAATCCATTTCGGGCCTTTTCTGTTATGATAAATTTTTTTTTCTATGAAAGTCGCCCTGAAACATAGTGACAAATATGGAATCAAATAATAAAAAAAAAAAAACTGAGGTATCATAAGCGATGCTGTTTGTTTTTATAACAAAAGGTACGTAAAGTTTTCGTGGAGTGTGGTGTATATGAACAGAAAACAAACAAAGAAGAGCGGAGAGGTTTATATAAAATTAGTGTAAGCAAAGAAAAACAAAAGACAAACTGATATTCGTAATGAGTAGCAAGCAACGGTATATGGTGGATTCTGCAGATCGGTCATATGCGAATCGAGTAAAATCGGATTCCCCCGTATAAACTGTGATTGATCCCAAAATTAGTGCTAAGTAAACGAAGCTCTTTGGCTTGCAAACTGTGACTGTCAAGATGATCGGTTTCGTCAAGCCATTCTAGATAAGTTTGCATGTATTGTACCACTGCAAATGATGGGGATCTCCAGCAATGATTACCTGGCCACGCTCTTTTGATACTTGAGCAACAGCAACCATAATTTTAGTTTCTGTGCATTGGCCGACGTCATCAATTAGCACATGCGTAAAATGATTGGGTCGAAAGCCCATTTGCAAAAAATTTCCTACAGTGGTTGCTTGCCGATACAAAAAAGTTGGCCTATTTCCTTCTCAGCTCCCTTTACTCTGCTTTATCTCGTTGATTTGCTACTAATCTTCTCAGCCTCCGATTATGTTTTCTTAAAGCGTACTATCCTCTTTAAAAGATTTCCCTCACGAAAAATATTGCTGGCTTTCTTCGCTTCTATTTTGCTGTTGCTCGTGCTGCTTTCACAAGTTTTCGTTTTTTTTTAAATATCCGAAATTATTTAAGTATGTTTGAGGGCAAATTGGGAGAAAAAATTTTTTATAACGAAAAAAAGTGAATTTAAGCGAGATTTTTATTTTATAAAAATCACATTTCATAGTAGTGGTTATGTACAATTACAGGATGGGCTGGTTGGCGACCGTTTCTTCGGCGCGCACGCTTGCGTCTGGGCGTAGGCGCTTCTTCCCTCGTCCCGACATTATTACCAATCTTGCGGCGTCCGTTTGTTCGGCGTCTACGCCCGCGTCTGGGCGTAGGCGCTTCTTCCCTCGCCCCGCCATCGCTTGTGCGGCCGCGGAGGCGTGCCTGAAATCACACTCGGTCAGAGGTGGGCGAATTGGCGAATGAGGGCGCCGTCTTCTAGGTTCTCCCTCTTTTATGTTCCCACGCGAATCGGCGTCCGAGTGACGGCAACTACGTCGCCACTCATCTCTCATTTTTCCTGAAATAGTTGCTATTGAAAGAAAAATAAATAAATAAAAATAAATAATTAAAAATAAATAAATAAAAATAATACAAATTATTAGAAAAAAAAAAAATTTCACATCTTACCTTTGCGTTGGCCATTTTGGTTTGAAATGACATTTCTGCGCTCGCTTCCAGCGCTGCAAAAAAAAGGAATTCATTATTCAATTATCGCGGGATTGGTGAAATGGCTGTGGGGTATTATTGGGAATGGATTTGGTTGGTTTGTATTGGAATGTGGGATGTTCGGCAGATTGGCCATTTCTAAATTACGCCGTAGCCGACTGATGTACGATTTCTAATTTTCGGGTATTATTTAAATGTTATCAATCGTTTAAAAAAAGGAACTTATGTAAAAACAAAATTGAAATCCTTCAATACGACTCTGTGCGTGCGAAAAATTTAGATAGTTTTGAGGTTAGGAAAAAAGACATTTCCTATGTTAATGGAAAACAACAACAAAAAATCCAACAAGAAAAATTGAACAAAAAACCGAAATAAAACTGAA
This sequence comes from Glossina fuscipes, assembly GCF_014805625.2. Taxonomy (NCBI): domain Eukaryota; kingdom Metazoa; phylum Arthropoda; class Insecta; order Diptera; family Glossinidae; genus Glossina; species Glossina fuscipes. The sequence continues at coordinate 1,921,024 of NW_023998454.1, read as the reverse complement.
ATAAAAGTGAACAAAATTTTGGAAAAAAACTAAAATAAAAGTGAACCAAATTGTGAAATAAAATTGTGAAATAAAACTGAACAAAATTGATCAAAAAACTGAAATAAAAGTGAACAAAATTTTGGAAAAAAACTGAACAAAATTGTGGAAAAAAACTGAAATAAAAGTGAAAAAAAAA
>NW_023998454.1:1916600-1920836 GCF_014805625.2 Glossina fuscipes | reverse complement strand
AAATAAAATTGTGAACATATCTGAAAATAAGAGTTTTACATTTTTACTGCGGTAAGTGCATTTATTATAATTATTTACCAAATTTCCATTGCAACTAGCAAAATCTAGTTTCACTACCATAGAATATATATATTTTGTGGTACTATCGATACATACTCCTTTCAAAATGACACATTATTATTATAAGGACATTACAAACAAAGCAAAATTTATATATAAAATCTGTTGAATAATATATAAATACATTAATATTATAATAAAGAAGATATATCCTTTATATTCGTTAACAATTTCTTTTAAAATATGTCCTAATCTTAATATAAACACAGTAAGCCGTTTGAATATGGCATTCTCATGAAACAGCAGCGCTGAAATTGTCCACCATTGGTAGGAATACTGCGTAAATTCACAAAATCTGTTGACCAGATGTATACGTAACGGCTTAACAATCGCGATGGCTCAAACGGGATTGACTAGTCATGTTCAGAAATTTCATCTAAATTAAAAACATTTATTTGCTTATTCATCGACGCATTCCTTACACAGCTAGCTTACCTTTTGATGAACCGATCAGCGGCATTTGGACTTCTGGACGACTCAAAATTCCTTTTAGTTGCAATGTAGCGAAGGGCAGCTTGCTGCTGGTGTTGTAAAAAAAGATTGTGTTTGCTGTATGTATGATGAATCGTCGTTGATGACTGCATAATGCTTGGTTTTTGTTGGTAAGAATCTCTAAACAGCAAATTTGCGAGATTTTCGCCATTGCAAGAAGGAGTTTGCTTGTATATACCATGAGTGTCTAAGTAGCTTACAAATTTTCGAATGATTTGCAATAATTTAACATTTTGGAATGTGTACTATTTTGAACACCTTGATTCAATCTATAGAAATGTGAAATAAATATTAAAAAGTTTGAATAATCGTATTTAGTTTTTTGCAATTCAGGAAAATATAAGAAATTGTTTACCAAATTAGCTTTTTAAATTTGCTTGTCTACAGTTGTTCTTTTCCGACAATAAACTTTCTCGATCGTGGCCATCATTCGAAACTGTTCATCACGATTTTTACAATCACCCGATTCTCTTTCAAAAGTCCCTGATACGAAATAGTTGCCTGCCACAGTTCACATTTCTTTGCCTTAAAGTCGTTATAAACATTTTACTAAGTGGACATTGTTATTATATTACATTATATAAAAATTAAAATTTTAATTAATGATAAGTGTAACAAAGTATGTCATTAATAAAACTAATCCTTTGTTATACATTGCAGCACCTAGAAATGCTTGAGATAGGCCTACTTCTTATTATACCGATCGATTTAGAATCACTTTTTGGTTCGATTTAAACGTGTTTTTCCGTCTATTCATCTTTTTCCTTGTATTTACTGGTAAATGCAATTGAGTTCATACGATAAAAGGATAGAATTTTCAATGCTCTCATTATATCATACCAGTAATTTAACATAAAAAAATTAACTGTAGTAAATTTGGACCGTATCGGCCAATTTTTAGGATCCTAACCTAGCAACGATTTTCACGAAAATCAATGCTTTGTAGAGGAGTAAATTCTAAGTTTTACCACGTTGTGATAAGAATGGACGAATAATGTTACCGTAATTTCAATCGAAAATTAACTTTCAATTATATTAAGATTTGGGCTCGTTTCTTCATAAATATGCACATGAATGGTCGACGACGGCTGTTATCGCATTTTTGTCATCCGTAACCATAATACTACAATCATTTTTATAATAAAACAAACAAAAATAGTGTAGCTGTTGTAACCATGTTCCTTCAACTACGACCAATGAAACACAATATTCATCGGATGTAATACCTTCAACACCTTCCCTTTTTCATCCTTATTGAGGATTTTATATCAAATAAATTAGTCTTTGTTAACTAATAGGACTTTGTTTGCTAATAGGACTTTGCTACGTTTTCTATTTTACAAATTTGTATAAAACTAACGTAGTTCACTTACTTTTTTGCCAAATTTTTCTATAACTGTTCAAATTAATTAAATGACATCACAGCAGATTTTTCTTTAGAACCACTAATGTACGAAGTCATTATAAAAAAAAACACAGCAAAAATATTTTTTTTTGATCTCTTCGACTTTCCCGCAATAACAACTTTTTAATTATTAAACCAAAATATTAACTTGTCTAATACCTCTTCCCTTTGCTCTCCAGGTATGCTAAATTAATTATTAAATAAAAAGTTTATAAATGAGGTATAGTATACCCACGTCCTATTATACGAAAACTATAAAAACTTTATTTAAACATATCATTTTAACTGTCTAAACAATGCATACATAGTTGCTTCATATGTTCATATAAGTTTTTGTGCTTATTTTGGCGCAAGATGCACATGCAAATGCGTATTCAGCTTTCGTATTCAAGGTACAATGCAATACATTTGTATTTTAAATATCATTGACAATACGCAAGAGTAGAGAAAATTGTGGAGAGCATTTATTAAAATTCATAAAACTTTCGAGAAGTAATAGATAACAACGTATGCATGTAACCTATATACAGGACATTTCAAAACGTACTGTGGGGCGATTTCAAGCTTGTTAAATATAATGCTATTGAAATATGGCATATAAAGTGAGCGGCACGACATACGTATTGTTTTTATTGTTTCCAATGTTGACGATTTACAAACCTATTCTTTTGATATCGATATGATTTGCGCACGACACACTAATATTCTATTCCGTTGCATAACGGAATGCGGACACATGCGAAAAAATCGCCGACGGCGGATTTATAATAAGGACTGCGCAGCTACTAACTCCAACATGTGAATATCAAACCGATAACTATATCCAAACGACGTTCCTATAATTGAAAAAAAAGAAAATGATCGATTCTTAACTGTTACACTCGGTCATGTGCATACAATGAGTACAACTTCTTGGTTCATATAAGATTTCCTCACTCCCGTATTTTGCATAGAATATTTGCAGACTTAAACCGCACGAACGCATTTACAAACACCAATATTGCTGATTATGACAAAAACATTTCAATACCCACATAAACATATGTACGTGGACAGAAAATATATAGAATATATCAACAGCAAGTACAGCGTTTTGTTATCGGAATTCGACATGTACTTATTGTCCACCACGTCAGATGGTGTTCACTATATTTATTTTACAATTAACGCATTTTGGACGCATAATATATTTTTATGTAAAGAATGTGCAGAATAATTTTCAGCATTTGTTCTTGTTTATCTCATGAGTAATAAGCAGATATTATTGTTTTTATATTTGAAAACAAGGATCATATCAGATTATATTGTAATATGGCTGCGTTCTTTGACCGTGCTTTATCCAAAAGAAAAAAACACAAAGAGTGTAAAAGAGCAATTACGAATGTCATACCATATAAATTAGTATGGCGGCAAACATACGTGTTGTTAGTGTCGCCAATATGAATAAATAACGCAGGTGTACAGTACATATACATTACATTACATATACATTATGTAGCAAATTTGTGTAAAAGTTTTAAACGGAATATGAAAATTTCGTTTACTTTTTAAAAAATTTACTTCGAGAAATTTCACAAAAATTTACTCTTTACGCTTATCTGTGACGTTCGTCTTTGGTAACTTTGACGAACACGCATTCAATCATTCACTCATTCATTTATTCATTTATTAAGTTCTTCCTGTTTTTCTTTATTCATTAGTTATTCACTCGCTCACTCATTTGTCCATTCATTTATTTATTCGCGCATTCATTATATTAATTTAAAATAGAAAAATAGTTCCAAGGGAAACATATGTAAAAAATATTTAAATTTTCGCTAAAATAGTTGAAAAGTGGTTGTGTGTTAACGCTAATAAAGCGTTACAAAAATCTTTCAACCTTTCGTAACCAAATTTGCAAGGTTTTGAATGTTATTTCCGAATAATTTTTTTTTAAGAAATTGCTAGCAACTAGACTCCAATGAGATTCTCAGAGAAACTATGTGAATCTCAGACGGGTCTTCTTGTCTTCTTATTAGTGGAATATATAAAATTTGTAAATAAACGAAATAAACGCAATTACCGTCAATATCTTATAATCCATTACTTGAAGTTAAACTTTTCTATATTTGTTCTATAAACATTTATTTCCAAAATCCTCACATTTGTATTTGTTTAACTTATTATTGTTATGCTTTTCGGACGACGCCCATAAATAGTATTATAATTGAAACTGGTCT
>NW_023998454.1:1765956-1916500 GCF_014805625.2 Glossina fuscipes | reverse complement strand
CCCGCTCTTTTGGTGTTAAACCTCCCTGGATTTTGAAAGACTGCTCTTTTGACATCTCACTGTCTATGCACAAGAAAGAAGATACTCCAAATTACGTCTTCAGGAATCTAATAGCTGAAAAAACCCAAGTATTGGACAGTACTGGTTGGAATCTTTTGTACACAGACGGCTCAAAATCTCCTGGTCTGCCTCCTGCTTGTGCGGTGGTAGATGCTACAGGACGGGTTCTTCTCAACCACATATTTCACGAAAGTACTTCAACTTTCACAACGGAAGCCAGAGCTATCCAACCTTGCCCATAAAAACAAACTCAAAACCGCTATTGTTACCGACAGTTTGTCTATATTACAAGCTGTTCGGAATCCTTCGACTTCGAGATGGAGCACCATCAACAAATTAAGGAATATAATTACTACACCTGACGGAAAAATTAAAATGTTATGGGTACCAAGTCACATCGGTTTACTGGGAAATGAGCAGGCTGATCGAGCGGCAAAGTATGCTGCTTCTGCTCCTCTAATTATGGATGATGTCATGGAAAAGTTGGATCTTCAAAGATACATTGGAAGAAAAGTTAAAGAGAAAATTGCAGAAGGAAATTTACAATACCATCATCAACACTACTCTTGCATTAACCCTCAATTAACTCCACCTTTATATCCAACAAACGTTGAGAAAACCAAGATCCAAACATTTTCGAGAATTCGCCTTGGTCATACAATTGCAACTCACCAATGGATCCTGAAGAAGTCTTCTCCCCCAATCTGCTGTTGTGGACAAACTCTTACTATAAAGCACATTCTCTCCGATTGCCTCAACTTTTCCTCGGCTAGAAGTATTGCATTTGGAACGATTAACCCTTTGAACATTCTACAATCAGCTTCAGAACAGAATATCAATTCAATATATTACTTTTTTAATACTACTAAGTTCACTATCTAATATCCATTTATTTAAATTAGAGCCGGTAGCCTGTGTTGCTAGTGCTCAATGTCTTTTTTTTAGTCTAAGAATTCATTTCATTAGTCTAAAATTAAAATAATAATAATAATAACTTATTATATTTTTGTTATCAAATTCCTCACACTTATTTACCTTATTAAATCCTATATACTTTAATAAGCTTTTTTTTTTTTCTAAAGTCTTTTAATGCAATAAATTTCTTTTATAATTTGCTGGAGTTTTTCTTATATCAGTTTTATGTAAATGTTTCACAAACTTCTGCTTCTAATTTTTAACCTTTTTTCTCGAAATTATTCACTTCGTACAATTTCTTTGTGCATTTGTAAAATGGTTTTGATTTTCGTTAAAAGCCGTTAGCTAGTTTTCTCCTTTACATCGTTTATAATAAAAAATTACCATATATTGTGAACGGAGAGATCACAGAGTTGCCTTTAATAAAGTGCAACGCTGCGATTCTGTTAAAGTGTGAGAGAAATGTGAAGGAAATAGGAGAAATATACCTCGAAATTGTTTTAAAAAGAAAAATATACCACCACCATATAAGTTATTTATGTTCCATGTCGAAAGGCTGTAACGATATGAATCACATCGTCAATAAATTTAATATGTTGTACGATATACAAAGTTTGCTTTTGCTACTAAACGAACAGCAAATTCAATTAGTCTTGAAGGATTTACTAACGCAACTACAAGACCAACAACAAGAATTGAATTTGTTAAAAGAGACTGTGGAAAAGTCCTCCAACGATATCCACGGAACAATAACGAAGTATTTATTTACCATAGCACAAGTTGTAGTAGACACTTTAATAAACGAGTGCGGAGAATGTGCGACAAGTTAATGATTTGCCCTGTTTATATAGGAAAACTAATCGCGATATCCCAACACGCTGATCAAATTATGTCGATCAAATGCTAAAACTTTTGAAAATCTTCAAAGAAGATCAGGTATCTGTAGCGTACTGTAGCTACGCGATATTTACAGCAATGTAAGGCATTTTATAATACAGCAATGTAAGGTATTTTATTAATGCGTTTGTCGTATATTCCTCATAAAAGGTTTTCGATTCTTCCATCGGCCTGACTTTGACATTTGTTGTCTTATCACCACTCACACAGAAAGCCTTATCCCCACTTCCTTTGGTAATCATTAAGGATTTGGTTTTCTCACATTCTATAAAATGTTTGTAAATTTTGAGAAGAAAAAAGAAAAATATACCTTTCTCTAAATTAATGGCGTTTAGTGCTTTCGGTCGGTTTAAAATAAGTATGCTTTTAATTAATGTTCAAAATTATAGAGAATTTAACACAATAAAAATGGATTAAAAATTTGGTTTGTTGCTCTTTTAATCTTCGAAGAACACTAAGCTTCGATTCAAAACAAGTATTCCTGTCCATATTTACAATAGTTGTGTCATTATTATTATTATTATTAATTAAGCCATAGAAATAAGTTTTAAGCACCAACATCTAAGGTTATCGATTTTATTGAAAACCCCATCGCACTTGAAATTTGAATACAGGAAAAACAGTCATAAATTATAAATTTATGCCTTTCAACAGATGCGTTTTCTGATAAATACGAAACTAAAGAATCAATTCGGCATCATCTGAATTTATGTACACTCATTACAATTACTGGGCAACAAATGTGTGGTGCAGTACTAAGAGTAAGTCATTGGTATCACAGAATTTTAAAAGACACAAATTTTTTTTTTTTATTCTTTAGAACTTTACACCGATTCCGGACATTATATTGACACCTTTTCGTTTAAGCGCTATTCCATCCATGCCACTAGCTGCGTCATTTGCCATAACGAATATTTGGCATAGTGGCGCGAGAGCATGCACCATGAACACGTCGATTTAGAGAAAATTTTCAAGGTGCTTATAGTTCAAAACAAATATGGTTACTCCCGGCTTCTCAAATTTAGTATTTGTTCTAGTTAAAACCAAGCAAAATTCATCGTCACAAGGGAAGGCTATTAATTTCCTAACGGAATTCATACGGAAACGTTTTATTTATGATCAAAGAAATGATGTGCTGTTAAAGGAAAATTTCTGAGGTCTTTAAGAATTAACACGTTCTTTCATTGTTCTTTTATATCCCATCAATAAACAAATTCTTCCTGCTTTTCGGATTTATTCCTGTTTGATGTTATAGAATTGAATGCAAGTCATATAATCTATTTATACAAAACGGATTGCGGAACACAGAGGTCAAATTTCAAATCAAAGCGGGAAATCAGTTCAATATCATCATCATTTACACAGGTTATTAGTAATTTTGGGAGACATTTACACTAATTTTCGGTAATTTTCGTACATTGAAATATAAGTCGACTTAATTATGGAAGGGGATATACATGAAAAATTCAAAATTTTTTAAGCGGGTAAATCTACGAACTTCACAAATTTTTTGGTAATCTTAGTTTGTAAAAAAATAAATTTATTAAGTGTTGATATGTATGATTTTTTCGCGATGAAACGTTAATCTTCCACTTCAACATAAATATAACTTTAACTAACGGTATAACGGAATTTATATAGTAATGTAAATAGAAATAGGAATGCTTTCGATAATTCATTGACCTGTTATTTTTGAAATGAAAGCAGATACGATTTGACATAATGTTCTGCATACGAAAATTTTAATAAATTCTACTTTTACAATGAAATAACTCGCTTTCATATCCTTTTCTTTTTTTAATGTTTTTGTAACATTTTGTAACACATGGTATGAGCCTTCTCACATGTTTGATTTCCTCAAAATTCACTTATCGAAGCCATTGAACAAAAATTTAAAAACTAACTAATTTTCCATGCATGGTGTTTCTGAAATTTTCTGTATGCATATTCACAGTTTTTGACGCTTGTTCAATTTAAAGATAAAATTCTGATAAAGGAGCGTACACTTTGTGTGGAAATGCACACTTTAAAAAAATGCTTTAATTACTTTTTGTATACCCAATACAAAAATAAAATAGAGTTATGAAGCGCAAATGTCTGCAATTCAAAGAGTTAGTCTGTATTTGTTAACAGCTGTTGCATTGAAAAAACGACTATGAATTTGGCCATATATGAGAGTAATTCAAAAATAATTTGGTCATATCTGAGAGTAAGCGTCTGCTTTGACAGCACAGAACACTACGCTATTTACAATTGCCTCGCGCTTACCTTCAGCTAATCATAGCTTCTGTTTGAGGATTAACCATTAGTTATCTCAACATTATCAAAGAAAAAAAACGAATATTTTCAAGAAATTTTTCATACTGCCTGATAAATAAAAACGCAATAAAGTTGGAATTTTTGCCGACAAATTTAAATAAGTAGAAACAATTACAAATGAAACATGAAATGTGGTCGGTTTGATTCCTCGGGCGGTGGATAACTTTTATGCAAAAGCAAATAAAAAGACAAGTTGAGAAAAAATATTTCAAGAATAAAGTTGCCTGCTCAACGAAACAATAACCGCTTTAGCACCAGAAAGCCTGAATTATTAAGCAAACTAGAAGTGAGCGGTAATGATATCAATGCCGCCATATTAATGTCCAGTGAAAATGGAGTAATCAGCGTATCATAGGATAAGTAAGTGATGAGGCTAACATCCATAAATTCTCTTCACTTTCACTGTAAGCTTACTTTATTTAAATTTTCGAAAATATTGTGTGTAATATTCTGCATTTTACAGAACTGTGAGGATATGGTTAAAACGCGATTCCGGACAGTATTGTCCAAGTACTTGTCAGTATATGCCGTCACGATATGTGTCGGTTATGTCCGAGATAACCGCCAACTGTGTATAGGGCAAAAAAATGGCAAAATAACACAAAATATACTTTCCGAAGATTGCAGTCGCTGTCTATCATTCGCGCGTGATTGTTTAGCACATCAGGCTCGCATCGCAAATGTAGTTTTTTTCTCAGGCACATAGCTTTTAAAAATGGCCAAACCAAATGATTTGATATTTGTTAAATTTTCGAATTTTCGTTTTATTTGGTTTTTAGATGCAATAAAGAAAATATATTTAATCAGAAAATCAGATATGTTACAGATATTTTTAGTAAACAATTCCATACAGCAGGATGAAAGACGTGCCATGGAACCATAAACTACATAAAAATGTTATGGGGAGAATTTTTCTGAGCTTTTGTTTATTTTTATTAAATAAAAAGCAGTTTGGTCATTTTCAGACACAAACTGCTTGATTTTGTTTAGATTCAAAGAAAAAAAATTGTAGCTTTTGAGTATTTTCATTCATTTCACATTAACATCATAAATTTATTAAAAGCAACTCTGTGCTGAACATATGGTGCTTGCATCAAATCACATCCGTTAAAGCCAAGTACCTGAAAAGAATTGGAACGTTCTAAAACCTTATCTTTCGTCCTGTATTCTTCTTCTCTAATTCTCTCTCTAATCTAGAAGCCCTTTGTGGGTTGATCATAGTAATATTTACCTCTCTTCTTATCAACTTCTGTCTTACCTGGAACATCGGGAACTTTCATAGGCGCTCAATTCAAATTATCGCAGTAATTTAATAAGGGCTTATAACGTGCGCCCAAGAAAGTGGACATATCGAGTAAATATAAAAAGGAGCGAACTTTATCAACTTAATTTAGACAGTGTAAAGAGAGATGGAAGTTGTTAAACGACCACAATGGGAGGAACCAGAACCCAACATTAAACATATTGCTGCGATTAGTTATAAATCAGGTAAACACTGCTCTACTTTTAACTCTTTGGTAGATTGCTACTATAAAATATTTCTATATCTCTAAATGAGAAACTATCGAATTTACCACATGCTTGCTTGAATGATGGAATCGATTTGCTTTAGACGCTCATTGCTATCAAATTTAATACTTGAGAGCGTTTAGCAAGGATAAAGTCCATTTGCAAAATTAAGTTCCCATCACTATTTTAGTGTGACGAAAGAGCACAATCAACATATCAAAGCAAAAGAAGAAGTCGACCCTGTTGTGAATCATAATGAATAACGTTATCTAAAAGTTTTTCGCCCTAATCGTCACGAAAATTGAAAGTCTCTCTACACGCGGCACTCGACTATCTTCACAACACTCGTCCGCACAACCGGGAGTCGAACGATAGTGAATCTTAAATCTTCCATTGTATCCAATCTCTTCCTACTTTTAGCTTTTGTTTGGCCGAAGCAGTCTAATGTTCATGTTTACAATGCTCCTTTAAAGGAATCTTTTCAAAATTATTGCACGTTGTGAGTATTCTGTATTGTATTTACTTTAACGCGTACTAGAAGGGCAAATTGGACGTCCTTTTGTTTCCTTTCAAAGCAGGGTTAGAAATTACATGTTTTTACTTATTGTAAATGTAATTATATCCATATTTTCAATTCACTACACATGCATAGGTACTCAATACAAGTAGATTCTGTTTTTTACACGTTTATATGGAAAGTGTCTGCCGTGATAAAGAAGAATTGAGTAAACTCATTCTATCTCTGTTTTTACGTTAAATTTCTAAACGATAAAACGAAACTAGCAAGTGGTAGGCGCCGAAGGATTCGACGGAATCGTCGCGGAAGTAGAGGCAATAGAAACAACAACGATAGTCGTAGAAATTCAAAAGGACGCAATGCTACGCGCGTCAATGTATCAATTTTGCATTTCAATTAAATGTGTTGAAAATGTATTTCAATAATAATAATAATTTGAATAAACAAATTTAGTGAAGTGGTTTTCATTAAGAAGATCAAATTTTCCATTAACATTAAGAATCGTTAGGATGATTTCTAACTTTAATAATAATAGCAAACTGTTGGCTGTTGTTTCAAATTTAAAGTAATGATTTTTTTGGTAAAGTCAGGCCATGGTGCGTACAATGGCTTTAAATGATCTTAAAGCCCGACAAATAAAAATTCAATTATATACATCAAACAATTTTCAATTTTTTGGAAGACGTGCAGGACTGTAATAAGTAATAATAATAATATAGCAATAATATATAGACTACCATACTTTTTTGGCAAAAAGTGCAAATTGGTTGTGTTTTTGTAATAAATAATTGATGGACGGGACTATAAATTACTGCATATGATTTATATATATACTGCACATGATTTATTAAACATTTCATTAAGGCATAGTTGTAAGATAACATACAAAAGTGAACAGAAAAATAGATGTATATGGTTTTGTTGGTGGGTGGTATTTTTTCCATTTTGCTCCTGTTACATATGTAAATTTACTGTTCCTAAATTTCCCTATTTAAAAATTGTTTTAGAGTTGTGTCAACTATAAACAAGAATTTAAAAGGAGTTCAGTTCCAAAAATATCACATGTTTCCAACTGGACAGTTCTTAACTTGAAAATAACGCAATATTTTGTAGTAAAAGGTAATCACTTTTATATAAATAAATTTAGACAGCCAACAGCAAATTTTGTTTTGATCTGAGAGGATTTCTTTGATTATTGCTGGCATTGTTAACGTAAAATTTCGTTTTACGTTTCGTACTCTAAAAATCAGAGAAGAATATATTAACATTACGTCAGGTGTCTACTGAAATATTATGCCATTTTTGAATATTTTTCTACAATTTTTCTTTTATTGCTACAGAGTGACCTGGTTATTAATTGGCATCTAAGTTACGCTCCTAAAACTATGCTATCACTAAATTGGAAGAATGTTTCAGATCGTTACCCTGTTAAAATTTCCATAGCAGAAGTATATCTTCTTCAGCACACAATAACATTAAAGTTTGCAACAAGTTTTTGAATACAAAACTATCCGTTTTCTCTGAGGTTTGGTTGAAATGTAATATATATTCTTTTTTATATAAATGTATCAAAAATATGCATTCATCTCCCCTTGTACGTCTCCTCAATAGTTTTATACAATTTTTATAGGCGTGGCATTCGATTTTACCCTATTTTCAAAAATAAAATGATAATTCTCTTTCCATATATATTCAAACAAAAGGTTTGGTTGAAATGTAATATATAATCTTTTTTATATAAATGTATCAAAAATATAAATTCATCTCCCCTTGTACGTCTATATATACATACAGGATAAGCCAGGACCTTTTTGAGGCGTTCCTCGTTAATATGTCTTTGTCAAAAAGGAAGAGGACCAGATCAGCAGTCGAAATCGTGCAATTGTAATCATCTACGGTACCTACAGGTGTTCCGATATAAAAAACGACTACAAACAACCGACGATTACCTCCTCATTAATGAAATGAGGTGTTGTAGTGAAAACTCGATTAAAGTTTCGTTTTAATAATTCTTTATTATTATTATTCTTGGGTTTATCAATTATCGATGCTATTGCCTCTACCGTAGTCTTATAGTGTACATATATTTTGTGTGAGGTTTTTATAAATATTTATGTATAAAATTTGTTTGTATTACAAAAAAAAAATTTCTTTTATTTACATAGGGTTCTTATACATAATTATACTTTTACAAAACAAAAATTTTGTTTCTGTAGGGTTCTTATACGTACATATATATTAAAAAAAAATTGTTTGTACAGTTTATATTTTTATTTTGTGTGTGTGTAGTTTATATTTATATTTTGTTTGTGTAGGCGCCTTACACTTAGGTAATTCATGAAGCTTCGTGATATAATTTTAACCTATCTTTATGCGTTATTTGAGTTTTATTTTTATTGTCTATTATTTTATTATTATTATTATTATTATTTTAATTTTAGACTAATGAATTGAATTCTTAGACTAAAAAAAGAGACATTGAGCACTAGCAACGCAGGCTATCGGCTTATCTTTAATTTCTATGACCTTATACGGTCCTAAATACTTATTCTGTAACTTATGCCCTACTTCATTTCTTAGCAGTACTAGGTTGCCTACTTCTAGTGGGAAATTGTTAGTTTTCCTGTCGTAATTTATTTTTTGTTTTTATTTTTCCTTATCTAATAGTAGCCTAGCGCGCGCGTATGCTATATCTAATCTATATTTAGCGTAGTCGTCTATGTTATATAGTGGGTCAATGTTTTTGCTGTGATTTGTTAGTTGTGTTGATGGCCTTGCAAATACTAGTTCATAAGGACAGTAATTGTGTGTTGTGGAAGATGTTGTGTTGAAACAATATTGGAAATATTTTATCCAGATATCCCAATCATTCAATTCAGGCGATATATATGAACGGATGTACTCATTCAACGCTCGGTGGTTGCGTTCCACCGTGCCGAGTGTCTGATGGTGGTGGGCTGTTGATGTTATATTGTCAATTTTGAGGTACTTACATAGATCGTTCATTAGTGCATTCTTGTATTCGGTTCCTTGATCCGTTACAAGTGTTTTCAAGGGCCCGTAGTTTAGTATGAAGTTCTCAAAGATTGCCTTTGCTACGGTTTTAGCACTTTTATCTGTGACCGGAATTGTCACTAAATATTTGGTAAGGTCGCAAATTAGTGTTATTGCGTATTCATTACCTTTTTCTGTCCTTGGTAATGGGCCTATGGTGTCGACTACAACTGTGTCGAAAGCAGTTGCTGGTGTTGGGTTATGGTCATAGAAGTTTGGGTATGGGTTGTGATTTTGGCCTTTTGGCATAGCGAAAATTCTTTGACATACTTGGCTACTGTTTTTGTCATTTGCGGCCAGTAATAGTACCTTCGTATTTTCCACAAGGCACGTGTGATTCCAGTGTGACCCCCTTCTATTGGGTCATTGTGGTATTTTTGTAGAATGGTTTTGATTTCGGGCTTACTATTTTTGTTTATAATTGTCACCTCTTGGAATACCGCTACTCTTATATTTTTTAATATCTTATTGCCCATTATTTTAAATTGGTTCTGCGATACTGATTCGAAAATCCTCTCGCTTGGTGATACTTTGAATTTCGACACTTTTATTATACCGGCTTCTGTTTCAAGTCTTTGGAAAAATTGACCTAAGTCGAGTTTTCCATTGGTATAAATGTCGTTTATTACGAATTTGGCAATTATTTTCCTGCCATGTTTCATACAACATTTATCGGAGTCAAATTTTAATTGCACAAATTTCCTTACGTCATTATCATTAATGACTTTATAGACTTTTGGCTCCGCATTCTTATGTTCGCTTACTTGTCGCTTTTCAGTGCAGTTATCTTTCTGCCGCGTTGCATATCTTGTCGCTACCTTATATATTTTGTTGTTTATTTCCTTCAGATCTTTAATTGTTATGCGGGATAGGGCGTCCACTACGTGATTATCTCTCCCCTTGAGGTACTCTATCGTAAAATCGTATTCTTCCAAGTCTAGTCGTAAACGCGTAAGTTTTGAACTTGGGTTTTTCGTAGAGAACAGGTATACCAATGGTTTGTGGTCGGATTTTACTAAGAATTGTCGTCCGTATATGTAGGGTCTGAAATGCTTGATTGCCCAGTGTATTGCGATTAGTTGTTGTGCGGTAGTGGATTTATTTGTTTCCCCTTTTGTGAATGTTCTTGAGGCGTAGAAAACTTGGAGTTGTACTCCATTGTACTGCTGTGTGAGTACTGCGCCGCAGGCGTATTTGCTAGCATCTGTTGTTATGCAGAATGTTGGTTTTAGTAGTTCATTTTTTAGATGCTCGAATGCCTGATTACATGTTGGAGTCCATTCGAATGGGACTCTCTTTCTGCCTAATTTAGTCAAGTGGCATGAATATTCGGAAAATTTTTTCATAAAGCGTCTGTAATAGTTGCAAAACGCAATGAAACGTCTTACACTGTCTGCATCTTTCGGGATTGGGTAATTCTTGATGACATCATATTTGCTATCATCGGGAAGTATTCCCTTCTCAGTGCATTTATGGTCTAAAAAGGTTACTTCGTGCCTGAAGAAAGAACATTTCTCCGGGTTCAGCTTTAAATTGTGTTGCCTGCATAGCTGGAACACATCTTTTAAATTTTTGAGCATATGTTGCTCGGAACATCCTATTACTACTAAATCATCCATGTAGAGAAATGCTTGCGATGGTTTTAGGCCGGAGAAGGCAAGAGTCATCATGCGCCGAAATGCTATTTTTAAGCCGTACGGGAGTCGCGTGTAGCGATATGAGCCATTGCTTGTTGAAAAAGAGGTTATGTTTCGTGATTTCTCTTCGATTTGATGAAATCCAGACATTAAATCGAGACATGAAAAATATTTAGCTCTTCCTAGCTGGTCAAGAATATCTTCGATGCTTGGAAGTGGGAACTTATCTGCTAGCAGTTGCTTGTTGACTTGGCGATAATCCACTACCAAACGCCATCTTTTTTCGTTAGTGTTTGGTGGAGATTTTTTGGGTACTAATAAAAGTGGGCTATTATATTCGGATATGGACGGTTCAACTATTCCGTCTTTGATTAATTTAGTAACCTGTTTGTCTATTTCTGATTTTTGTGATTCAGGAATTCGGTAGTTTTTGATATACATAGGTGTTTTGTCGTTCAATCTGAGATTTTGTTTATAGAAGTTGTTTGCAGTTATTGGTTCGGTTTCAATATCGAAAATATCGCACAATTCTGTACATATTTCTGTTAGTGGTTGTTTGAATGTTGTGGGGAACTGTAATTTGTTTAATATTAACTTTTTTTCTTGTTCCGCTCTGTGGCCTACTGTTAAGATTTCAGCGTTATTTAAACACTCAAATTTAATATCGCTACTACTAGTACCGGCCACTATTACTACTGGGTGTGGTGTTTGATTTGTTACTAGAACTGATTTTTCTTTTGTTGGTAACTGTATTAGACGAATAACTTCTGCTCTTGCTGGCAATAGGAGGGTGTCTTTTTTGAAAGTATGTGTTAAGGGAACTTGTATTTGTGTGTGAAAGTGTCTGGGCCGTATGGTGAGGATATCTTTTGTGTTTTCGAAATTCAAAACGCAATTATATTTTTTTATAAAATCCATTCCGAGAATTCCGTCACACTGTATGGGAAAATTCGCGGATACTATGTGGAATTTGTGTGGGACTAGAAAGTTAACCATTTTCAGGTCTAAGTGAATAGATCCGAGTGATTTAGTAGTCCCTTTTCCGATGCAAGATATGTTAGTCGTGCATGTTGTGTTTATGTCATTGTATTCGTTGTGTGTGTATTTTAGTAGTGATATGTCAGCTGCTGTATCTATTAATAGGGTTAGTGGGTGGTTTGTTTCTGCATTCTTGACTTCTATAAAATTACCCAGACTGAGGTTAAAGTGATATACCTTTTTTATTCGCTCAAGGGGGTTTGGTCGTTTTCCGACTGCGTTATTCTTACGTTTCTATTATTTCTTACTCGTGCTTGATTGGGATTATTCCGATTTCCGTTGTTGTAATTATTGTTGCTACGGCGGTTGTTCGTATATTCCCTGCGTTGGTAGTTATTACCGTAATTATATCGTCCTCTATTGCGTTCCCGGTAGTTAGTGGGAATGTTTGGTTTGTTTCTATAATAACAAACAACAAACTGTGTTGCAGTTGCTGGTTGCTTCCGTGCAACTGTTTACGAACTTTGTTATGGCTTCGTTCATATTGTTGAAGGTTCCTGCTTCCATGATAAGTTTGACCTTATCTATGGAGCAGTTTCGGGTCATTGCTTTGATAACTTGCTGACTGCTATACTTGGCAGCGAGCGTGTTTGTCAGTCCATCCGCATTGTATGCTCCTTCCAGGGCCTTTGTTAGGTCTTTTATTTCTTTTGTGTATTGGTTAGCGGTTTTACTTCGCTGCTGTAAGTTCATGATTTTAGCTGTCACAACCTCTACTGATTCTCCTTTTATTTTATTCTCTAACGTTATTTGTATCAGTGTGGTTTCGTGGCTTATTAGATTTCTGGTAGCACCTTTTAATTTGGTTTTTACCAGGGAGATTGCTGCGGCATCATATGTTTCTTTGATAGTGTCTAATAATTATAGTGCGTCTATGAAGCTTTGAAGATTTTCAATTTTGCCATCGAAGTCAGGGATAAGACTTGAGGGTGTCTTGAGGAATTCTACTAATGTTTGTGGCATATTGTTAGGGGAAGATTTCGCTATTGTATGATATGGTTTTTTAGTTTCGTGGAGGGAATTACTTAAGGGGATTTCTATCCCTCTTCTATTTGTGACGGCTAATATCCGTCCTCGTAGTTCCTGGAAGTAATTATTCGCTGTGCTTTTATGCGTTGATGTGAGTCGCTCGTAATTAACATTCAATATTGTTCATATTTTTTCCAGACATTCTACAAGTATTTGTACATGTCTGTTTATTGTGTCTGCGCTTGTGGACCTATCGATATTAAGACATTTGTACGACTTGTCGAAACGTTCCTTAATGCTTTTGCATTGTTGTACTATAGTTGGCCAGTCCATGCATAGTTTGATGTGTTGACCCGTCAATGCTGTGGCTGTTGGAATTGTTGCCTATACCTTCTTTCCGAAATTTCCTCTTGGAAATCGACTGTCTCAACCTCGTCCCCTGTTGGGAGAGGGTGGGCCTGTTCGTAGTATATCGACGTGAAGGATGATTGCCCCTTGCCTCGTTCAGGGATATCAGTTTCTTGCGGGGGAAGTGTCATGTGGCTAGTGTGTGTTTATTTGGAGGGGTTGCTTTAGACATTTAGTGTCTCATTGGCCTGCTTGGAATATTTTTTTTTTAACTGCTTTTTATGTAGCAGATGTACAGCCATTAAAAGATGAATAGCGCTTATAATTATTGCAATTGTGACTAAGTATTGTATAAATTCTAATTGTGTCGTGTAGTTAGTTATTTCTACATTATTAACGACGTTAGCGTTGGTATCATCAAACTTTGCCTGCTTAGCCCCCATAATGTAGTGAAAATTTAAAAAAAAAATAGTATCTTTTCTTTTTTTAGCCCCCCATAATAATGCAAAATTTGTAAAATAAGTAGAAAAGGATAGTTTTCTTTCGTCCTTTTTCTCAATACACGGAGATATTTAAAGTAATCTGCTTAATGTTTTCTCCTTTTTATTTTGTTAGGTTGTAGTGTTTATATTAACGACTTTTCTGTGTGTAAATTTTTATAAAATATAATCCTATTCTGACTCTTAAATGAGACCCTTTAGATATGTATATATATAAAAAAAATTTGTTTAAAAGCACTGTTCTACACTTAAATTGTATTGGGATAATTAGAAAAGTATTAAAAATGAACTTTAAATTTGTTTATAAAAAGTTATATATATGCACTGTTAATTTATTATCCTTAAATAATAGTTATATTATAATATAATTAATTATAAGGTATCAGCATATCTGCTATATTTGCTAGAGTATACTTGCGGTTGATGTATTGTTGATCTGGCAGCTTCTTCCAATTGTGGAGTGTCTTGACTTCTTGGAGTTGAAGTTCCATTATTTTTGTTACCGCTTTGTTGTTGTTCATCTGTCGTGTTTTTAATTTCTATTTTTTTAGATTTCTCGTATTTGTTTAATATTTAATTGTATATTTAAGCATTACCACACTGCACCTCTGGCCACTTTAGGTTTTGTTTTTTTCAGTTAATGTGAAGTTGGAATTTACCGGCTTTCTTTTCCATGTAAGTGTTTCAAAAATGTATTTCACTTTTCCTTTTGTTATTTATGTTTCAAAATCTGATGTTATTGAGTTTAATCTAGATTTTATACAAATGAATTTCTAGCACTTTTTATTCTTCTGCTTTTTCACAATACTAATATATTTTTCATAACTGGACTAAGTCCCTTAAACATGAAATTTCCTTTTCTTTTTGTGTTTGTTTTATTTGGGGAACGCAAACATGTCCTTCTTTTTCTTTTTTTTTTTTGTGAACTATCACTTAGGACTCGGCAGGACTTAACTTGTCACGGTCGCCATGTAGTGAAAACACAATTAAAGGTTCGTTTTAATAATTCTTTATTACGAATTCTTTTACAAAACACTTAATATTTTACTATCTTACTATTATTCTGACCTAACTGATGTATGGTCAGTATCTTATAGAGGAAATAACTTAATGCTAACTTAAGCAATTAATATAACTAAAGTAGGTTATCGCTTAGAATAATAACGTAAGCATATAATATAAAAATGGGTTATTACTAGAATTACAGCTTAAGCAAATAATATTAAATTAATAGATTATTACTAGAATTACACTATCTTAACTAGGTTAGGTGTAAAATGTAAACTTAGCAATAACTTGTAAATTACGGTAGAGTGCGACAGATCGATAATACTACAATCTGAAATTGAGCCGAAGAAGAAAAAGAGCCCGAAGAAGAGTACGCACCATTCGGAATCGATGGGGAAGTGTTTGCAGACTTGCGCAAACTGGAACGTAAATATCACGAAAGAAGATACCTGGGGCTGTTCACGGCATTCGAAATAGCACGCTACATCCGCGAGCGGCTGAATTACCGTCACTGTTGGCGTGATATGACGGAAGAGGAGGACAAATTTTGCGAGGAAGTGATGGGTCGGAAAGTAGCAAAGGACCGCTTAACCCTCACCAGCAAATATCTTAAGCCGGCGTTCCCGAAACCAGAGATCGACGAGGCATTCAATAATGTGTTTATTGTGTGTAATTAGCGTACGCTGCTAACAGGCAAAAACATCACAGAGTCAATTGATCGGAAAGCGTCTGGATTCTATGATAATTCCAATATTTTGCAAATATATTAATAAATTTCTTACTTACGTTCTCATTTCTCACTTTAGATTGAAAAGGTCCAGCAACACACTTATATTTATGGAAAATCGTGCGGTAGACAAATCAAAGTGAAGGTGATTGCAATATTATATAAATATATTTGCAAATTACTAATTTTTTTCTTTCATTTTAGAACACAAAAGGGCCCCCACCATACGAAGAAGGAGAAATCGTGCCTAAATGTATAAATTATTCATTTGGTTTTATTTTATTTTAGATTTAAAAAAAGCATACGCCTGCACTATCGCTTCAGCGAAATGCGATACTTCCGTAGGCCAATGGTAATTTTGTGATCATCTTTATATATAAAATTAAGTAATCACAATATTTTTTTTCTGCAGATATCAACCCACCGCTCAACGTACCGCCCAACCCACTGTCAAGCAGCAAACCGCCATTTATTTATTTATATATCGTATCCTATGTACGTCTATAAAAAAAAAAAAACCTCTGAGGTATATCGGATAGCGATACCATCCACAGAAAAACAGACCCATTATCTGAGATGTAGCAGACCGATAACCTCCCAAGGAAAAGAGCCCCGTATCATTTGATTCCCTCCATTATGCTTTAATGTTTTTTAGTAAATCTAATGTGAAATTCTTCTCCTTTTAGTCAAAATACATTCTTCACGCATCATTTGCAAACAAATTTATTTTTGTTTTGTCGTTCCAAACTATATTTCTCCACTCTCGGGAGAAGCAAAGTTTTTCGTCTTCCGCAAATTAATTGTTCTAAGCAAAAGAACCTTCAGAGCTGGTCTTCTTGGTAAATTGTTACCTAATAAAGCTTGACGAACACTCCGGAGTGATATGACATTCCCATTCCCGCGTTCATAATCACACAGAAATCTGGCAGAAATTTTTTGTAAATTTTCTTTTTTTTTAAATGTTTTATTAATGCACATATTTTTATAATTCTTTGTTTAATGTCTTGCTAATTTAATTGCAAAATAAATGCTAACAAAGAATAAGACGATAATGGCCAGTTTCCTAATATTAGCTCAATTAACACCTTTAACCGAACGCAAGACGTCACTATTGTATATAACTGCCTTTGTTTGCTCATCAAAATTACCGTAATATTTGTTAAGTATGGTCCGTAAATTGGCCTTAAGATCAGAAATTTTTTCAGGAAAATATGTTGCTGCACAACCGTCAGGACATATGGGTACTAACAAAGGCATTATTTATTTTGATACCGAGTCATAGTTTCCATTTATATGTAGATATATTTCAACTGTATTGTTGATATACATGTGCATGTTGAAATATTTCACTATAAGTGAAGCGTGAACACTTACCTAATCAAACATTTATTAGAAAATTCCAAATGTTGCGATATCTAAAGCACATGGCTCCTTTGTTAAAAGAGCCATGAAAGTCTACCTTCAGAGCAATATATTACATAGCAAGAGAGTCATAATATCTTCTTCCAACCGAACATAAGCGTTCTCTAGGCAAGTAAACTTCGTCGACAGGTAAGAGGGTGCACTGTTAGTTCAATGAATACAGACTCACGGATCCCCTATTCCAGGACTCGAACCATTACCCTATAATAATGTTTACGGGAAATCTATAAGCCAAATTTTAAATTAACATCTGTCAGTCATGCAACCAACGATTTAAATATGTCCACACTTCTGTCCGTCGATCTGGTGGTGTTTGTCCACGTATCTCCACATTTAACCTACAAGCTGACATATTTTCATTAAATCGTCCACACTGAGACAGTTTGGTCCAGCATCGAATGATTTATATCGTACCATTTCCAAAGTCGCTTGGTTACTTTGAAAAAGTAACCTCTCAGCAAAAACAAGTGCATGGTTTAGGTGATCATATCTCATAAAGGAAAAGATTGAAGCATGATGAGTTTTTGTCACTTAATCCTATCTACAGTAAAGTGGGACCACGTCGGTTCATGGGCGAGAATCCATCACCATATTCTTTGTGATAAGTCAGTAAATGGACAAAATTCTTAAGAATTTTTCATTTCTTAACTTTGAATAGTAGAAGGCAAAGTGGTGTAGAGTATGGAATGGTCGGTCTTGTCCGTCTTTAATGTTTCAATTTTTTGTTTTTTTTACTACTTGCGTTTATCTAATGACTTTATTCAATTAGGCGAAATTAAATTTTTTGTCGTTCATACCTGTTTGACATTGAGCTGACGTCAAAGGAGGAGAAAGGAAGAAAATTTTTGCATTTGCAACCTTTAAGCAAAGCGTCCTTCGGGAACTAGTCGGATTCGCTGCTTACATAGTGAAAAGAACTTGCTCCAAGGATAGGAATTTCAACAAAGCTACTTCACGTTGTTTCACGGCCTTTCAGTTTGTACCTCCTATTCTTTCATCCTTTTGCTAGAGCCTTTGTCTTATCCACCCGCATTGTCGGATATTTATTAGCGAGTTGGTTATGGTAATTCGCGTTACTCTCTAAAACAGCAGTGCTGTTATAACACCCCCCAAACGAAGTTTAGTCAATGACAGCTTTACAAATCCATTCAACCTAAAAACAATTCTATCAATTACTATCCATAAGTTATCGTCTATTTCAATTTCAAGAAAAGATACATCTCACACTGCATTCATTAAAATTTATTTTATGGGAAAATTTAACAACAATTAAATTCAATTAATTGAAATGGATTTCAAAATATTCCCTAGAAGTTGCAATAGCGTTTAGTAAAACGACTTGTGAGTAATAATTGTGGCATTTAGTGATTTATGGATAAGTTTACGTAAAGGGCTCTTCACTTTTCAAGGTTATAAAGCGAGTGTCAACAAATGCTCTTTCTTAATCGTTTAAACTTGATTGTATTCAAGACGAAGGCTCCAAATGTTTCATTTACTTTCTAATACTAACGAAAAGTTTCTTCTTTCGAGACAAATTTATAGAGCAAGAAACACTCGTAGGCACGTTTTCTAATTAAGCATTAGGTCGAACATTGACAGTGTTGGAGAACCAGAGAAAAAGAGAGACAAAAAGAATTGAAAACGATCTGCATACCAACTTTTATTCTCTTCCAAGATGCTTTTTTCATTTGTTTCCCACTGAAGTCTTGTTGAGAGTTTATATCATATACATGCATATCCGCAGCCGATGGTTGGCAAAGTGGTCGCAATGCTCGGTTTTTGCATCCCAAGCATTGTATTCCAATTTGTTTTCCTGACATGGTTATAAATTGACACACTATTGTTTTCATTGGCTTTCTTTTAAAATTGAACTTATGGCAATGGCGTGGACATAAGAAGCTAGGTAAACATAACTATTCTCTGAAATGCTGCCATCATTTAATTTAGTATTTACAAAGCCAACCAGAGATACGCTTATTTTATGTAATACACCGAACAACATTCAAATTCGAAATAGAAATCGGGCAGTTAACCCTCGAAGAGCTCTAATCAATTTGCTTGTCCACTAAAGATCGCCAGTAAGAATTTCATGAAAATATGACCATTGAATGATCAGTGAAAAGCACGAAACGTTGATTAGCCAGAAATGCTCTACCAGTCATCACACGATATGCAGGAAAAAGACTCGCCGTCGTGGTCAAATTTTAACGACGTGAAGCACGTAAGTTGTACTTGGTTTAAAAGCACAATCCCTTCTATTTAGTATTTCATAACATTTATTTCTTTTTTGAAGGTTCTCCTAATGACAGTTAAATTGTATCGTAAGAACATTAGACCACAATCCATTGGCATTATAACACCGTACATAAAACAAGTTAAACATTTGCGCAAACTTTCTTTTGATGCCGACGTAGCAATGCCTAAAATTGGTACTGTGGAGGAATTCCAAAGAGAGGTATAACTATCGTAAAATTTCACTAATGTTTGAATTAATACTAATGTTGATTTCGCTTGGTTGTTTTTAGGAACGCGATATAATATAAATCTCAACAGTGAAATCAAGCAAGGATCATATACCTGACGATATGCACCATGGATTAGGTTTCATCCGAAACGATAGATTAACCAAACTAGCAATCTCTCGACCTCGTTGTCTGCTTATGATATACGGCAACCCCGACGTATTCCATTCGGATCCTCATTGACGCAGAATTATAAAGTACTGCGTCGATAATGATGCCTACTTCGGTTGTGATTTGCCGGCAAATTAAGGCGCTAAAGGAGCTATAAGCTTATTATAAAAAGCTGCCACTTTAGAAGCGGACGATCGGTCCATACAACAAGTTTTGGTGCTTTAATATAAAAATCCAAACTCTTTTTGAAATCATCTAAAATGTTTTTAGAATTTGTCTAAATCTAATATTAAAACTCGACGTGAAGACCGCAATGAAAAAGAAATGTATCAGAAGATGTTGGGTCCACCTAAAAATAGCGAAATTCCAGATCGAAAGCATATAAAATCTTATTAAACTGTCTTAAACAGTCTTAAACAGTCTTAAACACTTGTAAACACTTTGAAGAAATAGCGAAATTCCAGATCAAAAGTATATAAAATCTTATTAAAATTGGGCGCGTAGTTAAACCATCCGGATTGCTAGGTTTTTCCGAATCAATTTGCTCCTGAATGTTTTCTTGCTTATGTGGCCACAATTTACGAGCCATCATACGTGTCTTTTGCAACAATTGACCGCCAGACATTAGAGCCATATACATTTGATAGGTATAAGCAAAAAGTAATATTTTGCTTTTCTTATTCACTTCTTCCAAATGTTCTAAATATTTTTTGACGGCTCGTCGCTATTTGTAGGTGTCCCGCCAATTTTCACCAAGAAAGTAGTCGAAATCCTTCTCAAATTCTGTTTACGCGCCACACAATTTCTTATTTGTATTTACTTTGTGTTGATATTTTTATTATATTATCCATCGTGACGAGTCTATTTAGCAAAATAAATTTGCTTTCTTCGTTAGGAGCGGAAATATTCTCCTATCGACTCAAATCTTCTATTGCAAATAAAGAAAGTATTTTTCGATCCAGGTCATTATCGGATTATTGTACACGATTACATGGTGTTTCCCTACCTTTTTCGACAGTTACGAAACCTATGGATAATAAACGTAAGTGTTTGCTTGACTTTAGATCAGCTAGAAAGTACCGAGCTTTGTTTAATGTTTCATTTAGATAAAGTTCTCATTGGTCGAGAGTATGGCGGACCAGTGCCCAGAAAACTTTTGTTTTCCGCCAGCTTGCACATTAAAACTAAACTTTTTCGTCGCTCAGTGGACTATCTTTCATCTGTGCATTGCGTGCTACTTGCTTGCACGGACAGCGACTTTATTACAGGAGCCGACGATTTACTCGTAAAGATATGTTGATGGACACCTAAGCTACGCTTCATAAACACTAATCCTGATGGGTCAATAACTTCCTGGAAAATCGTCAACTTCTCGTTGGTATAAAGTCACCTTTACTTCAAAGGCAATCTAGTCTCATGAAAAGTTACGTGCCTATCAAGCTAAATGACGCGCATTTCCTTTCCGCTCGGTAGACGGTTTTACTAGAGAAATATAACTAGGGTATTCTGTCATATATCAATTGTATAAGCACATCGTGTTAGTTGTATAAACAAAAATACAAAAATACCATAATCAGAAATCTAATTGTCTCCACAAATTGAGAAACGAGTAACAACCCAATTTTTAAACAGAAGAAGAGTCCACTGTCATAAAATATTCAGCATTAGTCGTGATTCCCATATTCAAATTTGATTTTTTTTTTTCTATATAATTGGCGAGTATTGGATTTGATATTGACTGCTTCGATTGAGTACTGCAGTAACCGAAGTGGGGTCAAATCTTCATTTTGCTGCACACATTTGCATTACCGAGCGAAATGAGCTGATGTTTCCATAAAGACAAAACAAAATCGTATATTTCCCAACATGATTTTATTATTATTATTATTATTTTAATTTTAGACTAATGAATTGAATTCTTAGACTAAAAAAAGAGACATTGAGCACTAGCAACACAGGCTATCGGCTCTAATTTAAAAAAATGGATATTAGATAATAAGCTTAGTAGTATTAATAAAGTAAAATATTGAATTGATATTCTGTTCTGAAGTTGATTGTAGAATGTACAAAGGGTTAATCGTTCCAAATGCAATACTTCTAGCCAAGGAAAAGTTGAGGCAGTCGCAGAGAATGTGCTTTAAAGAGTTTGTCCACAACAGCAGATTGGGGGAGATTTCGTTTTAATATTAAAGACTATTAATTTAATATAGTATATTAATATAATATTATATAAATGTAATAACAAAAATTAAATATGGTCACAAAAAGTAAAAACGTCTTTCGCTCAGAAAAGTTTCATTTTAAAAGAAATTATTCTCTTGATTAATGTTTACGTAAACCAAGTGTCCGATCATTTGGCGATTACATCACTGCCCTGTTCGTAACGTTGTAATATAAAAAGCAACAGAATGTGTGGAGTGAATTTAACAATCAGATATACTGAAAAGTTGTTTCAAACCGAGCCTAATAAAAGCTCCACGAAACTTGAAAAATTTAAGCAACTGATTTTCCACGTCGTCCTTTCTTAATCCAAACTCAAAATATTGCTATTCTGTACGCAATTTTTTTTTTTTGGTATAAACCAGTAAGGACAATGGATAAGGCCTTTAAATTGAGACGACTATACGCCAGTCACGAGAAATGTAGAAGTTTTTCTGATAGTTCATAAGGTTGAGAGGAGCAGTTTGGATGAATTTCAGCAAAAAATCAGGGAATGGGACGTTTGGTAGAAGAAGATCTCCTTTGATAACAATCAAAGATGATAGTTAGGACAGTACCGTCAACCTCCGGATTAAATTCCCAGACAAGTACAAGCTTATCTGTTTATTTGTATAATATAGATAGTAAGAGAAAAAAGAGTTTAAAAAACCAGCAAGTTTGATAAGGCAGTCAACTGTATGAGATATGAGTAATTGCTAGCACGATAAATTTCATATAAGTTAAAAAAGTAGAAAGGGTATCTAAAGATGTTGACCTTTCTGCATTCAAAAATTAGATGCTCAGCTGACTCTGCAGTGTTGCATTCATCGCAGATGTTAGGTGGGATTGCCTTAATCATTTCTAACTAAACGTTATCATATACTCTTTTTTTTTTTTTTTGGTATGTTGAAAAGAGATGGACTAAGCCAATAGATTTGTGGCTTATATGTCCAAATAATAAATTGTTGTAACTTTAATCACGATTATGTATAAAACGTAACAAAAAAAGAGCGGCCGTAATAACTGGAGTGAGCATGTTAAAAGTAATTGTGTGTGTGTGTGTAAGTGTGCTTGTTGAGTTCTTGAAAGTCAGACAGTGTTGCAAACTTTGGCTGAAAACGAAAAGGAATGTTATGGTAATTGAAAATGATTGAACGCAAAAAAAAAAAAAGGAAAGAGGAAGAAAAAGAAAAATTCTAAAAGGATAAATTGGCTTTTCTAATAAAGCAAGTTAGTTCCCCGAGATGACGTACATTTTTTGCTGCAAAGAGATCGAGGAGACAGCCATATAACTTGAAGAAGCTAAAGGAATCTCATTATCATATACTCGATTGCTCATGAGTCTGTTGAGTTTTAGTTTCCCTTCTAAGTTTGCCATCCGGCAGGCATTCAAAGAATGAATCTTAGAAAAAAGATTATCATTACTTCACTTCTATTCTTGAATGATGTTTTCCGAATTAGACAAAGAACATCGCTGCGAGGATATTTATGCAAAAAGGAGTTTAACATTAAATTAAGCCCCATGCGCATACATACCAGCCATTTTATATAAACTGAAATCACTTCCATTTAGGATTTCTTTTACAGTTACAGTTGAGCTTGATAATAATTGCTTTTCAATTTGATTTTATATAAATTTTTCATAAACTTCTCATTTTTAAACTTTTCAATTACTTTTTCTAATTTTTTATCGCAATTTTTAACTTTGTCAAACTTCTCTTCGCACTTGTGAAATGACTTTGATTTTTCGGTGGTTTATTCCTTTACGTCGTTTATAAAAAAGAATATGTTTAGAATATAGAGACCAGAGAGTTGCTTTCAATAAATGGTAGAAAATCACCGTAACAATTCTGTTAAATGGGAATAAATGAATAAAAGCATCGAAAAATATCACAGAATTTATTAGAAGCTAAATTAACAACCACTAAGCCGTTGAAACATTTTTAAGTATTTTGTTTATTTATGTGAATATTAACTACAGAGACAATGCGTCTTGCCCTGAACATTTTCGATTATCTTTTCATCGCTTGATTTTTCAGCGTCAGTATCATTATATGGTCATTCTCATTCTTATTTGATGAAACATCCCTATTGGAATTGGTAGAATTTTTGATATATCAATTCAATATATCAATATATCCAATAAATCAATTTCTATGAAAGTGAATGAAAGTTTACTCGTTTTATACTTGCAGGCCTTTAATATTTCATTTCAACCGAACATAACTTTTTTTATCAAAGAATTTTGCGCAGCAAGTAAGTGGATCGTCGCAAGTTCATATAGAGTAACTGAAAAGACAAACAATTCTAAAACAAAAATATGAACAAGACCGTATTGCTTTCCACAGTGCCCTGGCATGCACATCAAGTGGCTTTCTTCAAGGTTAGAATCGCTTAAAATAACATAGAGACCCGTTATGTGTCTTTGTGTTTGATTAGCATCAACGCCGATTTGCTATTGGAGAAGATAATGATTTTTTAGTGATCTGGATTTAGCAATCTGACATCAAAGTTGGCAATAAAGGTGGAAGACAGTTCTTCCAACCCTACGTATTTGCCTAGGAGTATCTCTGGATAAATGACTACCGATTACTAGACTGAATGTCCCAGAATTTATTGAACAGTGTTTGGCATATATTGAGAAGCCATTTTCTAGGCAATTTTAGCAAATATACAGCTCGAAGACATGTGTTAGGCAAATTGCTGTTATAATTAGCTATCCATTTGAGGATATTCAGATAAATTTTTGCATTTAGGTAGAGTCAAATTCCAAGCGAGAGTGGTAGTGACTTTGTTGCAAATGCGAAATGTTTTAGTTGAATACGAACTAAAAAGAAATAATTATGAAAATTGATTACTTTATATTGACGAAAAAACTCATTAGTATTTGACGCATTTTTAAGCACTAAATCATGTTAGCGTGAAGGCGTTGTCCTGGTGGATGCAGATTAACATCGTACCCTTCTAGCATGTTTGTTACTTTAGCGTCTTCGGTTTTTCCAATTCTCAGTATTACTTGCACCTTCAAACGCTGTAGTAATTCACAAACTGTAATTTACGTACGCGTGTAACATTGCAACTGACCACCCGATCTAATGACTTTCATGTTCAACCTTCCATACCATCCATTTTTAGAAGACAGTTATGGGGCTGATGAGAAATAGTTTACGCTTCAAAAAAAAAAAAGGATTTAAGTTTTGCCAGAAGAAGCTCTTGCAAACAAATTTGCCTGCAAAATCTTTCAGCTGTTACGAAAAATATATATATTTTTTTTGATTAAAGTTGCCATCACGTTAATAAGAGGCTATCTCGGATTAAATTTCAGGCATTTCTAGAGAAATCGAGGGAAATCTTGACTAAAATATTTACTGCGATCAGTTTATTTCTCGAAATTTATTCAAATTGGGACAAAGAGTCCATTATTGCATGTAAAATTAACATTATATCGAACGAATGTTAATTCGAACCTAAAGCCCACGTTTTACGAAAAGTTTTTAAACTAAAGTGTCATATAGAACAACGCAATTTAAGGTTATATGTAACATAAATCGAAAAAATGTTGTATTGAAGCCTTGTTATGAGATACCCTGAAATAGTGTAAATCAATACAATGCGGACCATGTTTTTATTTTATATCTTTAAATTTCCTTTCTAACATGAATGAAAAGGGCAAGAGTTTATTTAAAAAAAAATACGAAATACAATAAAATATAATAAAGTGCAAATATTAAAAATTTACTCAAAAGTTATTGATGATGACCACAAAATTAAGTTTCATCAAAAATTACAACTAATATTTCATTCTTCTCTTGAAGCTGGTTGAAACAGATCTTCCAGATCCCAACAAGTTCACCGCCAGCCCTTACTAGCGACGAAGTAGAAATAGAAACAAAAATCAATTGAAAAATTGTTTATTCGGTATTTTCCAACTTCTTCTTCTTCTGCGAGTCAGCAAATCAACAACCGATGATTTACTGTGTTGAGTTTTTAGAAATGTCGTATCGAAGTAGCGTTAAAAGTTTGCGTTCTGTTGTAACGAAACCGTGCTTTGTAAGTTCCACGTTATTTTTTTTACAATGTTTTTGGACCAGAAATACTTTCCAAAGCAATTACGGCACAATTTATTGCGATAATATAGCCATAACGTGTAAAGAATTTATAGTTTAATAAAACTTCCCTGGGAAACATGAGAGTTCGTTTCCGAATCTAAAGGCTTTATCGCTTTTTAATAATAACATTTTTAAGTGAATTATACAGAAATGTAGGCGCTTATTGTAAAAATCTTTTATATAAGGCTTCCAAATGTATATATTTTATGTTGATTCGCAAATAAAATAATAAAAATAAATTTAAAAAATTAATAGCACCAGTTATTTGATCCCAAGACAGCATTTAAGAAAGGCCTTAAATATGCGGCATCTAATATTGTTTCTACATTACATGGTAGTTTACTCACTTTCAAATCCTTTCCTTATTTATAATTTCCCCGCATTTACATTCAGCTAATCACAATTTCGGTGTGGGAATAAACATTTAGTTATGGCAACATTATTGAAAGAGAAGAAAAGAAAGAAATATTTTCAGCAAATTTTTCATACTGCCCGATATATGAAAAGGCAATAAAGTTAGAGTTTTTTTTACTGAAAAATCTGAATAAATGGAAGCAATTACAAGTGAAACATGAAATATGGATGGC
The DNA here is from genome assembly GCF_014805625.2 of Glossina fuscipes. NCBI lineage: Eukaryota > Metazoa > Arthropoda > Insecta > Diptera > Glossinidae > Glossina > Glossina fuscipes. The sequence goes on along the minus strand of NW_023998454.1, from coordinate 1,890,052 downwards.
AAATATCAATTATCAGAATCTGTAGTGACTTCAGGTAAATGGATAAAGGCATATATTGTCAATAAAGTTGTGAAGGGCCAAGCGAATTTAGTGCAGCCAATTTATGTGAGACATTAGTTGTAAACGAAAGAAATAGTTTATAATTTGTAGAAAGTTTGAATTTTATGCAAATTCTTGTAAAATATCAAGTAAAGTCTTCTATTAACATTACAATTATTATATATATTGGTGTCTTCATGGTTGCAGAATTATATTTTTTGATATGCAAGTTTCTGGCTGCTGGTCCCCTGCAGAAAACTGCTGAGGTAAACTCATATTCTTCATTAAAAACCTATAGAAAATTGTTGTTTACATTTGAAAACACCAGAATTAATCTGTTAACTCTTCTTTTAGGTGCTGATCCGTGAGCTGGAAGAAAAGAAAGTAAGTAGCATGTATTTGAAGCAACAGCTCGTATGTTAGAACTTTTACATCGAAATTAGTGGAGTTTATGGAATTATTATTTTGTAAATAGAGATTTTAATTTGGCGGTTAAGAGTTTTTCGTAATATTTTGATTTGTTGTTGTTTTTGTAAATAGTTGTGTAGCCGTCCGCAAACAACATGCGCTTATGGCAATGTTAAGAACTATACTGACAAACGAATCTAAAATATATCAACTATAGTGTGTTTTTCTGTGTTTTTGGCTATTGTCGGCATGTATAATGGTAATGGTTGACAACAACCAACCAAAACTAAAGTTAATTTTGAAGGGGCCTGATCTGTGTGCTGTCACTATCTTTCATATAGCACGTGTTAAGAAATCGCCAAACTTAATTAATTAATTGAGGATAGAGAAAGGAGATTGAGGGCTATAAAAATTTCTCCATTTTGATTATAAGGTAGTGGCAACTTGATTAATTCCCTATCTTTTCAAATTAATATATTCAGTTTGTTTATTTCGTAGGTGCTACCAAAACGTACCGATTGGTTGGGCAACGAATATGATCAGACTTTAGCTGAATTGGTGAGTAAGCCATTATGTCAATTGTTTTTGTTATTCAGAGCCTTCTTATTGAAAGATGATAATTGGATAAATAATTGTGTGTTACATAAACGCATGCATTATTTCTTTGCGTTTGATAGATATTCTCCTAATTTTTGTTTGTTGCATTAATTCTTTTCGGCAGAAGTTTGCGTTCTAAAGTTTATTATTTTTCATATTTCATTGTTCGGCTTTCATATTTGTTCCCATTACTGTTGATATGAAGACGCCATGTTGTCTAACTACAGATACATAGACATGTATACGCATGCATGACTGCATTTAATAAATTTGGCGATTCTTGTTCATATTTAGCATTAAATTATTAATTAAAAAAAACACAAATTATTTAATTTATTATTGCAATTATTTAAATTTCATTTAATTGCTTCAACTTTATCTAATTATTCAAACATATATATTAAAATTGTCCGAGTTGGTTAAATTGCATTTTTAAATAATTATAGATATATTGCTTTTCATTGATTAAAAAATTCTTTTTGGTCCTTGATTTTAACAAATAAAGAAAAAATCTTTATTCGTGGTATTTACGATAATCGAGTCTAATGCTTGCCAGGGTTGCCGTAGGACACTTTTAATTTTTTACAGAAAAATGGTAACTCTGCGCAAATAAAAAACATGCCACAGCCTTGCTAGGACAATATTTTTATGCCTAAGAGTATATTAAATTTGTCAAATGTTTAGAATTGTTAGTATAATATGTGTAACAAGACGTATATATGGAACTTTGTTTACAAAGGTCATGCACTTTGAATATAGATTCTTAATACATTCGCATAAATAATAGAATATTTTTATAAAATGTGACACTTGAAGACATTTTTCACACACTTATCAGATTAAATATCTCTAGTAATGCCTGCAAAATGGAGTTTGCTTCACTATAGTACGTGCGTTATTTGAGTACTTTATGCCAATCATGTTACATCTTCTTTAATGCGGATTAGAATGGTAAACTCAAGGCTTTTTTGATTCGATTTATAGCAGGTTTAGGAAAGATTTTATTCTTGTTTTAAATATTACTACCTTCATTGTTCGTAACTTACTAGATATGCTTACCTATATAATATAAGTGGGCGATGTTCTTTACACGCTTATCTGAGATGTTCCTGCCCAATTAGAGCAAAAATTGGTGAATTTTTCTCTTTACTTTCCCTCAACAATAAAACGAACCTAAAACCAGTAAGTGTCGGGCATCGAAAGATTCGGTTTAAGCCGAACAATTTCTTGTTTGTATGTAGTTTGTGTTGATGTCGTTATTAAATTATCCATCGTGACAAGATTATTTGTTCGCATCAGCAAAATTAGTTTCTTTTCTTCTTTAGGAGCGGAAATATTCTCACATCGACTCAAATCATCTATTGCAAATATGTTGTCGTATTGGACCAATTTTGGACAAGGAGCTAGCACCAAGTGTTCCTGGCTTGATGTCATTATTGGGTAGCGGACGTCAAAGCTTATTGCGAACGAAAGAAAGTATTTTTCGATCCAGATCATTATTGGATTATTGTACACGATTACATGGTGTTTCCCTGCCAGATTCGACAGTTACTAAACCCGTGCATAATATTCGTAAGTATTTGCATGTTTTCTTGGCTTTAGATCAGCTTGAATGTGCTGGGCTTTGTTTAATATTTCATTTAGAAAAAGTTCTCATTGGTCGAGAGTATGGCGGACCAGTGCGCAGAAAACTTTTGGTTCCCACCGGTTTGTATAGTAAAACTAAACTTTTGCGTCGCACGGTAGGCCATCTTTCATCGGTGTATTGCGTGCTGTTTGATCGCACGGGCCGCTATATTATTACAGGAGCCGACGATTTGCTCATAAAGATATGGTCTGCTGTTGATGGACGCCTATTGGCTACGTTACGTGGTGCGTCTGCGGAAATTACTGATATAGCCATAAATTTGGACAACACTATGTTGGCGGCGGGTTCTCTCGATCGTATATTACGAGTTTGGGATTTACAAACGACTTCTCCTATTGCCGTGCTTTCAGCCCATACTGGCATGATCACGTCAGTGAATTTTTGCCCATCGCCTCGAGCAGATCTTAAGTATTTGGTAACTACTAGTACTGATGGATCGATAGCTTTCTGGCAATATTCAACACCTCGTGGGCAAAAAATCACTTTTGCTCCAAAGCCTATCCAGTATCATGAAAAGTTACGTCCTGGTCAAGCACAAATGATGTGTACTTCGTTTTCTCCGGGCGGTATGTTTTTGGCAGCTGGTTCGGCTGATCATCACGTACGTGTTTATTTAATGTCAGAAGATGGACCAAAACGTATTCTGGAAACTGAGGCCTACACAGATGCCGTGGATTCCGTTCAATGGTCGCATCGTGGTTTGCGTTTTATATCAGGCAGTAAAGATGGAACGGCACACATTTGGACCTTCGAATCCCAGCAGTGGAAAAGTGTGAAACTCTGTATGACCGAAAGATTGTCGAGGTATTTAACCCAAGTTAAAAGAAATTGGACAAACCACACATTCATTGCAAATTTCAGTTGCCCTGAACTTGAAGAAGGTAAAAAGCTCAAGGTAACCATGGTTGCCTGGGACTGCTCTGATAAATATGTTATAACCGCTGTTAACGATTTTACGGTAATCGTCCATTTGTTTCTTTGTTGGAATGCTTTTGAAACTTTAATATTACAGATAAAAATTTGGAATTCAAAGACTGCCCAATTGCACTGTGTTCTTCGCGGTCACAAGGACGAACTGTTTGTACTTGAATCTAATCCTAAAGATGAATACGTTTTACTCTCAGCTGGCCATGATGGGCAGGTTTTTTTATGGGACATAGAAAAAGGTGACTCTGTGGCTCATTTCGTTAACAATATCGATGGACAAGGTCATGGTGGTGTTTTTGATGCCAAGTGGTCGCCAGACGGTACAATGATCGCAGCTACAGATTCGCATGGGCATATATTGATTTTTGGCCTCGGCATTGGTCTTGATAAGTATAAAATCGTACGTACTGATGACAAATAATTTGACGGACTAGTCTCATTATTGTACTGCACTGTTTTTAGCTTCCTACCGAGCTATTTTTCCATACCGACTACAGACCACTACTGCGTGATGCCTCACATCATGTTGTGGATGAACAAACACAAATTATGCCCCATCTCATGCCACCGCCATTCTTGGTTGATTCCGATGGTAATCCACATCCTGCTAGATTTCAAAAATATGTTCCCGGAAGAGAAAATTGTAGCACCGATCAACTTATACCGAATCTTACGGTAGGAGCTGATGGTGTTGTTGTCGATGATAACGTGGGTCCTGGTGGTGGTAATTACTCCCACATTGATCGTTTAATTGCAGCTTTGGCCAATCGTCAAGGAAATGCGACAGCTTCTGGTGCAGCTCAGAATCAATCAGCCATCCCGCCTCCTGCAGCAGAAAGTCATTCCCAGCTAGATCGTATGATTGAAGCTTTGGCTAACCGTCAAGGTTATGATCAGGCCCCTGACTCGAATAATAGACCTTCTGGCAGTCGTTCATCGTTAACAGGAAATATTTTGGGCAATGGACAGCGCATTTTACCTTCGGATAGACGATCTTCTGATACCTCAAACGGTCAACCTCGTCAGGGAACTACTTGGGGTCGACCTCCAGAACAACAGCTTCCGACAAGTCAATTTAAATATGTTCGCCGTGTTTACGTAAGACCCATGAGATATCCTCAGTTGCAGCATTTGAAACAGACGGTTTACGCGGCCGGTCAATATGAGATGCAAGAATATAAAAGAGAAATGCGCCGACGTCCTATAATGATTAGTACTGCCAGCGTTGTTGCTTCGCAATCAGGTGTGGGGCGACCTCGAAATACGCGTTCGAATGGCGCGGGACGAGTAGGACGAAGACGTGGCGGTCGACCACCTGGTGGTCAAGCGCAACAGCAACAGTCACAGCCTGCATATCGCACCCGAGCAATGCGTGATCAAGAGGAAAATGCGCAGCCTGCGCCTCCACCAGTAGATTTGGAGGAGGACGAGGAAAGCAGTGGCTCATCTGGCGATACTAGCTATTCTAATGTAGAAGAAAATCTCGAAGAATCGTCTGAAGACTCGGACACCGAATCGTCTGACTATTCTGACTGGGTAGCTGACACACCGGGTCCAAATCTAGAACCTCCGAAACGTTCAAAACGCAAACCTTTATCTCGCCGTCGTACTGTTACTGATGACAGCAGCGATGAGACTACTGAACAAGCAACTACCTCGGCCAAAGCCGGACGACGCAATAAGCGAGTACTTATACCACCACCAGCACCAAATGGAGAGATACCTGAGCTCTATCGACCAGCGGAATGGTTGTCTGAAGTTATACCGCGGAAAACGCCTTATTATCCGCAAATGGGAGACGAAGTAGTTTACTTTCGTCAAGGACATCATCGTTACTTGGAGGCTGTGCGTCTCAAGAAGCTGTACAAAGTGTCACACAGTTCGGAGCCTTGGAATTTTCGTACTCTTCGGGATCGGGAAATGGTGCGTGTTATTGGCATTAAATATGAAATTCGCCCTCCGCGGTTGTGTTGCCTGAAACTCGCTATGATTGATGAGGACGGTAACATGACTGGTCCGACGTTCAAAATCAAATATCATGACATGCCAGATGTTTTGGATTTCCTAGTGCTGAGGCAAACGTTTGATTTGGCTGTGCAACGTAATTGGAATTTGGGTGATCGGTTCCGTTGCATGATTGGTGACGGTTGGTGGATAGGTCAAATAGAATCGCGTCATGCTCTATCTTCAGACTTTCCCGATTCGTACTTCATGTGTTTCCGAGTGCGTTGGGATAACGGGGAATATGAATATATGAGTCCATGGGATATGGAACCGATCGATGAAAATCGTTTACCGGATGAAGTAGGTGGTGCTTCAACGGTTTTGCCCGAAGAAATACGAGCAACTTTGTATCAACCGAAGTCAGAGGAATGGCATCGTGGTGATCGTGACGGTTCATGTCGTCGCATAATTAATGGATTGGAACAGGTAATTAAGATGACTCCAATTTTACAATAAACGGAAATAATTTACATTTCTACTTTTAGGTTATGCGTTTGTCAATAGCTGAGCCTTTTTTGGCTCCAGTGGATCTAAATATTTACCCCGATTACGCTTATCTGATTGAGTATCCCATTGATTTGACAACAATCAAATCAAGATTTGAAAATCATTTTTATAGACGCATCACTTCGGCACAATTTGATGTGCGTTATTTGGCCACAAATGCAGAAAAATACAATCGGAGGCATACAAACATAGTTAAGCATGCTCGTATTGTTACGGATTTATGTCTGCGTATTATCCGGTAAGTTCTTTTGAGAGAAGGAAAGCTTTTCGAGCCAATAAACGTAATTTTTTTTACATGCAAGTAGGGAACCGAATGATATTGATGTAGCGGCTGTGTATCATCAATTGGCTGATGTATACCATTCATCAGAATCTGAAAATGATAACGAATCAGATGTGGGGCCATCCACTAGTACTCCCTCGACTACCGCCGCCGCTGGGACGCCTACTGCTAGAGTTCGTGGTAGTATGTCAACTACCGCTAGGAGGTTGGTTAATTAGTTGCAAATTTGCGCTGCATTAAAGTTAGGATTAATAAGTAATATTTCCGTTTTAGAACATCAAATCGCATGCGGTCAGATGGGGACTGGCGAGCTGATTGTCGGCAATTGCTGGAAATGATGTGGCAGCGGCCGGACTCTTTGCCTTTCCGTGAACCTGTCGACACCATAGAATTTCCCGATTATTTGGAAATTGTCGCTACACCGATGGATTTGCGTACAGTCAAAGAAGATTTGTTGGGCGGCAATTACGCCGATCCACTGGATTTCGCCAAGGATGTACGCTTAATATTTCAAAATTCAAAGAATTACAACACCAACAAACGCTCGAGAGTGAGTTGGGTTTTTATTTCTTCAGAATATTAACTAATTTTAATTTGAGTTTCCTTTTGCATTCGGATCGTCATTTCATTTTGTGTACGGTTGCTGTGAAGCTTTTGCAGCAGCTTTCAAAATTGCTTTTCGTCTGTTTGTTTTTTTTTAGTATTTTTTATTGCTTATGATTCGTTTGCTTTCATTCTAAAAATTTTTATGCCGATTTCTCACCTCATTGTGCTGTTGTGCTTTCCATTTACTTTCCGACATGCTTCCCACAATCAATTAATCATGAACTTAATCTATTAATCATCCTTATTCACCTTAATAAACAAACAATCAATTGATCAATAATTATTCACCACAATGAATGACGATCATTTGTTAGGATTCAATGGCGGTAAGGTTTTGTTTGACATAAACACACATTCTTTGTCTCTTTCTGTCAAGTAGAAAATTTGTTAAACGGAATTATCTAAAAACTGTAATGTTCCTTAATTAATTCTTTGTTTGCAGATATATTCCATGACTCTCCGTTTGAGTGCTCTTTTTGAATCGCACATTAAAACGGTCGTAAGTAACTGGAAGGCTGCCCGGCGACGAGCTAGTAAGAACAAATCGCGTGGTGCAAATAACGGTCGAGGATCCAGCAGCAGTCCGAATAAACGTATCCCGAATGACCGTACTCGATCGTCGGGTAGACGTGGGCAAGCGCCTAAAAACACGAGAAGGGTAGTACGTAGTTCCGCTGAAGAGTCTTCTCACAATGAGGAAGATGATCAGCCCCGTGGTAGTATGCGACGTGGTCGTACCGCTCCTCCACGTGGTTCTGGGGGAGTAGCGAGCACTTCAAGTTCAAATCGTGTGACTTCATCGTCCACACATCGACGTTTTAATGCCGGAGACAATGATCAACCTGGTACTTCACGTTCCTCGAGACGTAAAAACGCATTGACCGAATTGCCAGATAACGATGACGACGATGACGATGAAGACATTACCGGTTCTTCCACGACGGAGGAAGATGATGATGACGTAGAAGATGACGACGAACCGAGTTCAAATGAAGAAAGTGTTACTGACAATAGTTTGTCGGAGGATTCGGAAGAAAGTTATATCCCGCAAAAAGAGCGAAAAAAACGGGGACGAAAACGACGCCATAAGTCGGCTCGTAAAAATAAACAGGGCACAAAACCTAAGCGCCGTCGTATTGAGGACGACTCGGATGAGGATTTTAATGTAGAAACACGTGGTAAACGTAAAAAATCTAGCAAAAGATCTGGTGGAGCAGATGTTGTACGTAATGCTAGTCGCAAAGGTGCAGGAACGGGCGGTTTATCACAAGCAGACGAAAGCACGCAAGATACCGTCACGCATATTACCCCCAAGAAAAAAGGTCGACCCCCGAAAGCATCCCGCAATAATGAAAATGGTCCTAGTACGAGCGCTAGCGCTTTGTTAATTCAGAGTCCATCCCGTACCACCAGGAACCAGGCTAGTTGCGCTGCATTAGCATCTGGGAATGGGCGGCGAGCCGCCGAAAATGATCACAGCTACCATTTGCCCATGCGCAATGGTCGTATTGCCGAGTCAGACACTGATTCTAGAGAGGTAGCTGTCCGTCCGACCAGAGCGAGTGTGAAAAGAGCTATTTTGGAATGGGCCCGTGGTAGTGATATTGATGACGACGATGGCACAGAAGAAGCCGAAGAGGTTAACTTTTAAAATAAAATATAATTAAAATATAAATAAATAATATATGCACACGTTTAACGTTAGATATTGCCAACACCGACACCCACGAAAGCTAACGGACCAACTGCTGCGAGTCGTGATGTCAATAGTTCCACTGGAAGTCGAACAGCCACCAGTGCGACAAGACAATTACGTACCAATCGCAACACTGTTGTGGAATCTGCGCACAATGAATCAGATGACGAGGATGACGATAGTGACAATGAGCCTTTAGCTACGAGCCAAGCGTCCCAATACAAGTCACAGGGTAAATTGAAATTGAATTTTAATTTGAAAAATTAGCCGATTGTTAAAGTTTTATTTCTTTCCTTTTAGGTAATTCGAAAAGTGGTAACGGACCGCATCCCACACATTTGCATAGACGTGATGTGCAAATGGCCCAGAACGGTAGATTGCCGACAGCACCGGTATTGCATATGACACGTTCACATGCTACTTCGACAACTACAAACGTCGCTTCTTCTTCTTCTATCGTCGCCGCTCCTTTAGCTGCACATGATCATAATTATTTGGGTGATCCAGGACCTTCAACATCTAGCGCTGCAATGCGTAATTCAAGAAGGGTCTTATCCCGCCATCAACGTAATGCCGATGAACTGGACTCAAGCTTAGATCCGCTTGAGGGTTCAATTATTTCACGCCTCATGAGGCGAACGCCTACATCAACGACGAACACTGCAAATGCGGCTCCTGTCACTACAATTAACCGCTCAAGAGTGGACACACCTATCAGTGGGATACCTTTACGACGAGGCCGCTCACGTTATAGTCAGGAGAATTCGCAGACTGAACCGTCGGCAGATGAAAATCTGCCAGACATTGAAGAAGAAGATGATGAAGACGATGTTGGAGCTTCAGATATAGGTATTGATGGCGGTTCTAGCGATGCTATCAATAACAGTGAATCAACTGACTCCGAAGACGATCAACCGCTTACTTCTTATGTACCCGCTTCAAAACGCAATGGTGGCCGCAGACCGGTCCAGAAAAAAAGACGAAATTCTGATCATTCGTTCGTATATGATGACGACGGCAGTGATGAATATCGTGGCAGACGGAAAAGAACACACAAAGGACGGAAACGTAAAGAAATCGGTGAAATTGGAATTAGGCGCAATCAACGTGGCTCGCGTAACCAAAAGCGTCCCCGTTATAACGAACTAAGCGACGATGAGGAATTACAAAGTAAAAAGACCGCACTTGCTTATACAACTACAGGCAACCGTATAGATGGTGATGATCCAAGTGCCAGCACCATAGACACTGATGATGATCAATTGGTAAGTGTCAGCAGTAGAGGACGTATACGTAAAATAACTGCCAAAGCGAGAGGGATTTTTAAGGAGTAAAGAATTCAATACTCCAGTGACTGTTTTTATGTAGAAAAAAATCGCATACATATACACATTAATTTATCCAAAAAGAATTATTATTATCATTTGTATTAATGACTCAAACACGGTAACCACATCTACAATAACACTCATGCTTATCTTCAATTTATTTTATGCATATTTCCTCTACATTTATTTAGTGTTAAACAATTAACGATTTTTCATGATCTTTTTTCTTTTCTATTCATTTCATCATCGTAATTTAATGTGAATTAGAATTTTCTTTTCATTCATTAATCCGTTCTTACATGAATTTATTTGTTTTATTATTATTATTAGTTTATAGCATATTTCTCAAACTCCGTTTATGCGAAAGAAAATATTGTTTAATTACTTTGGTGTTATGCGCGTTCGGGCGCATAAAAAATATTAAATATCAAATTAAATTGGAATTTCTTGTGAAATGCTTTTAGGATTTGTTCTTTAATTTTTTTATTTTTTATTTTGGATATCTGTCCTATATTTATCATACTCTATTTGCCAAGGGAGTATAATTTTCTTTGCAAATGCTAGCAGAATAAAGTTTATCCACTTTGATTCAAAACAAAAAAAAAACATCATTTAAAGCATTCAAAATATGATTTCCTTCTTAAGATGTAATTAATTGTAAACGCAAAACAAATACAACACAATTTCAATAAACAATAAATGTGTTTCTTTGTGTTTTAAATTTAAACAAAATAAAACTTATGCGTTTCATTTGCAATCAAGGAATAAATCCTTAGACAGTGAACGGCGGCATCGATTCCATCATGTCAGTTTATTATTTTAAAACCATGTACAAGAAAAGCTCTTGTGATGCTGGGACATGTCCTGGAGGCTATCATCCCGAAAAGTGACGAAAACATGAACCTCAACAGTAATAAACAGTAGCAATTATTAGCAAGAAATATATACAAAACACAACAGAAAAAATGCGGCCGTGCTAGCGAAAGCCGATATGTTAGGTGTAATTATAGATTGTTGAGTTGTTGAAAGTGAAAAAGTGTTGCAAATTTTGGCTGAAAACCAAAAAGGGGCGTTATAAAGATAAAATATGATTGAATGTAAAAAAAAATTGATCATGCATTGAAAAGATAAATTCGCTTTTCTAATAAAGCAAGTCAGTTCCGCTGGAAGACGTACATTTTTTGCTGCAAAGAGATCGAGGAGACCACCATACAACTTGAAGAAGCCAAAAGAACTCCTAATACCATCAACCCATTTAAAAATTAGATGCTCAGCACATTCGCTAATATTACAAACTTCACAAATATCACATGGTATGGCACGAACGATTTTTTAAATAGACTTTTACCATAAGCGTGACTACTCATGAGTCTATAAAAAACTTTGATTTCCCAGAAATTAAAGAAAGCTTCTGATAAGGGCTCAAAACGAAATGTGGGAAAGGCAATTGGCTATAACAAGTGTAATCTCTTTAAATTCATCACTTAGTTGTTGAGAGATGTGGTTACGAATTGCCCGTATTGCTTCATTGGGAGTGTATTTGATGGACGAGATTGGCCGATCAGCTTGAGCCCTTTTTGCATGAAAGTCAGCTTTTTCATTAAAAAAAAAGCCGCAATGACCAGGTATACATACAAGGTGACAATCATCCACTTGAGATTCATGTAACATAATGTGTATATTAAGCACATGCTAATTATCTGCATATCTTTTATTTATTAGAAGTAGAGCTGACTTACTATCAGAAAAAACAACAAATTTTTTGATACCACCAATAATAGCCACCTTACTAGCATGTCTGATGGCAAGCAATTCACGAAAAGTCGAGGAAAGTTCCTCCGCCACTTTGACTCTATGCACTGTTTTAGACAGATGCTTCACTATGGAGAAGCTGGATACATTATGTCCATTGTTGTAATAAAGAAAAAGCTCTTCTTGACATAAGATCTTCATACAAGAGAAATTGCTTTGAGATAGAGATCGATTCAAATATTTTTATGAAGACTCTACATTTCTATATATATTTTGTCAAAATGTGTAGCTGCAAGAGATAGTATCATTGAGAGATATAACTTTGTGGAAAAAGCAAGGATCTCTACCTTAATTAACTCCTTGACAGTACAAAAAAGAGCTCTTTCGGAAACATGCCATTCACCAGAAATGACATTGAGAATATGCTGAGCGAGTTCATTTGTCGATCCAGTACAACGTTTTACCGTTCGATTTTCAAACGTTTGTATACGTTTCTCAATATATTTTGGAAAATTACAAGGTGTAGAAAGTGCAAATGCAATGTTAGAGATGACTAAAGCTTTGTACGCAGTCAAAGCTTTTTTGGCAGGTAGGCTTGGCTGATTGCCATGAGTTTGGTGATGTTGCACCTAGATCGACAGTCTTTGAAGGCTTTCTCGTAACGTCCAGGAGAAGTTAAGCCGTCATTTAAAATTCTACGAAGAAATCAAAGAGATTTCACCTGATTAGCTTTAGTTCCTTTCATAAAGAGACTAATTTCACGTTTAGAATAGAATATAAATTAAGATCAGCGCATGCATCGAAAGAAAGATTAGCTTTTATCCAGAGATTATTCACAGCTACAGATATAATTGGAATGTCATCTGCATATTGAAAAACACGAGTTTTGTCATCTTGAAGATCATGCAAAGTAGCTGTATATAGATTAAATAATACAGTACAACTATCTTGTGGAATACGACCGTATACTTCAGCTTTATCTGTACCCATTACCAACACAGGCTTGGTTAAAAAATTTTCTATCCACAGAAGTATTTGAAGAGGAGTTGAAAATTTTAAGAGAATTCTACAAAGCTTAGTCAGGTTGACACAATCATAGTCTTTGCTGATGTCCATGGAAAGCATAACAACCATTTTACCAGCTTTTTTTAAACTAGCTATGAGAAAAGATAGTTCATTAACGCACATATTCGTAGATTTGCGTTTTTGACAGGCGTAAGAACGAGCTGGAATAATGTTCTCAGTTTTCAAGAAATCCATTAATCTCTTCTTAACCATGAGGTTGATAATCTTTATGAATACAGATAGTAGCGAAGTTGGTCTGAAGTTACTTAAATCATTTAAGTCTTTATCTGCCTTAGGAGTGGGAACTACTTTGATACATCGCAAATCTAAGGTTTTAAAGTTAATAGACCATCAGTTATTAATTGCATGCAGGAAGATACTTAAACCGCATCCGGACAGTGCCCTGACCACCTCATACTTAACTCCATCACAATCTGCAACAGTAGGTCTCTTTCTGGAATGTAAAACGTATGTTAGTTCACACAATAAAAAGGGTGTATTGTAGAAGTGAAGGTATTGTAATCTGATTGACACTTGGAATAAAGCTCTTAAGCATATTTAAGCATCTGTTATTATCATGGTCTCCGGGCATTAAAGGCATTCACAAGGATCTCGTCTTTGTTGGTCGAGAGCTGATCGCCATACAAGCAATGTCTAGCATTGAAATTTTCAGCTAGGATCACACTTTGTTCATCGTAAAGAAAGTCACATAATCTCTAAATCTCATCACGAAAAGTTTGTACTTCAAAACTAGGTGGAAAGTAGCATGATGCTGTCAAAAGATTCCGTTTAAGATTCATGGTTTTGATGATGACGTTCTCAAGAGCAGAATTGTAGGAAATGTTACGCCGAACGCTTTGAATATTAAATTGAGATCACGTTTTAAATAAAAACGGACGGATTGGACGGATATATTCTTTAATCACACACATTAATCTATCAAGTTCCGATGAACGCAAGTCGTCGTTCAAAATTACTGGACGCTGAGATTTTGTTACACACGGTTTGAGCGGTGTACTGGGAAGAGGTTAAATTTTTCCTTTGTCGGAATCTTATTAATATTTTCATTACCATCCTTGGCAAAAATGGAGGACGAGTTCCGCAATGGAAGGAAATTCTCATCGTAAGAATTTTTACCGAGACATTCAAAGTAGTTTGTCAGTAGTTTGTCTTTCAGAGTACTTTGTCTTTCACTTCTTTGTAGGAAAGACTTTTAATGGCGATAATCTTGTTGATATTTAATCCCCGGTCTCTGTTCGGCGACGCTTGTTTAGAGTGCTGTGTTCACGTGAACCACAAAACAGACACCTCATCGTTTCGGAGTGTTCGGTACATTTAGGAGACTTACCACAATTCAGACGCCTGCTCCCCTTGACTTTATAGAACTTTGACACATGCTCATATCTGTCACACTTAAAGGAGTGCTTTAAGGAAGCTTGCAAAAATTGAACTTGATCGATTTGAGGAGGGCTTTCCCTTTAAAATTAATTTTAATACTTGTTGCGGAAATGAAATCGTCCTTGTCTCTCTCTGAAATCTCTTCTTCGACGCCTAACAGCAGACTTAATGAGAATATCGGACACCGCTTTTTCAGTGGTGTCATTTACATTATACTCAATGGGGACATTGTGAATAACTCCGAATCTTTCCGTGAAAGATTTCGAAATATACGCTTTTAAATTTTTTTTTTTAAATCATTGTTTTTAAGGAAGTTGTCAGCGTTAAAAGCAGAGCTGAACAGCAATTTGGCTCTACCCTTGCTAACCACCTTAAGTTCTTTAAACCATTAATGTTGAAACATCTGCGACAATCATAAAAGGAAAGATCCGAATTGATGTTCGTACGCATGCCTTCGGCATTTTTACAGGTTTCAATAAAAACACAGAAATTGCATTGGGAATTATAGTCACACATGATGTGGAATTGGCACATCAAAAGGCTAATTAATTATCTGGTTACTAAGCACTATTGAATCATTAGCTTTGGCTCCTCCTCTGGGAGGCAAATCAACTGCATCTTCAACCCTCCGCGATCTCTCATTATTCTCAGCGGTATTCACATAAAAATTTTCAAAATTATCTCTACCTGCAGTAATTAGATCAGACCCTTTCTCCATAAGCAGGCTGATGTTGTTTTAGCTGTTATTCTGGGATACAGTTACCAAAAGTCGAGACGAAAAAAAAAATTTAATATATACGTTTTTAAGTAGGAGTTTACAAAATTGCAAACAAAAGAATAATTTTTCATTCGAAAACGATTTCCTTTAAGATTGATACCAGAAAAATCTTTTTTTTTTTTAAATTCTCTTTTTTTTCACTAACATAGAAAAGACACGTCAGAAAAAATTTTTCAGTTGCCATTTGCTAAATGTCATGTTGCTTCAAGTGTTGATTGCGCTGGAATAATCAATCTTCTGGAACAATCAATCCCATCAATAAACCAGCTTTTTTATTTTTATATTAACTTCCTTATCGCTATTTTTCACGAATTTATTGTTTATATTTACATTGATTAGTATGGACTCAACGGGGCGGCATTTTGAGATAGAGATTTTTAGGTCTGATACATTTTCGTTAGACAAGATTTCGCTAGGGATGTAAAAATCTACTACTTTGCAATTTAGCGTGTGTATTGCGTTTGGAGCTCTGGATGTTACATTGCAAAAAAAGATTATTTTATTTGATTTGAAAGATTTAATATAGAAGTGGACAAAGAATGTTAGTCCTGGACCGTTGATAGCTGAGAAAGTCTTAGAAATTTCATTAAGAAGTTTCTCATCTTCTGTGGATTTGTGTTCAATAAGAAAATCTTTTGGTTCGGTGGGAAAATGTAGTCTTTTTGGACTGTTGATGTGTTTGAAGTTGGGATTTCTGTTTTTTTTGTTTTTGTTGGTTCGGAGCAGAAGAATTGTCAATGACTGTAAAAATTTCTCCATATTCCAAATTATGTAAGCATTCGGAAGGGTTAATTGCGTATTCTTCTTTATGTTCAGGGAATGTGAAGTTCTCTATACCCATTACTTTGCTAACTGATATTATGAGAATATACACCATAGGCAACATTTTTGATGAAAGAGAATTTATTTAGTGGACAGATTGAGGATTTTCCGCAGTTGAATAATCTTGTTTCTTTGTTTTTGCAGAATTTGGTAATATGTTGAAATTTGGTACATTTAAAGCATTTTTTAAGAGTCATCAGGATGACGTATACAATAATTGAATTTTATTGTTTTGGAGATGACTTTTCCTTCGACTCAAAATTCATCAAAATTCTTTCAAAATCTTTTAATCTAGTTCCGAGGAATGTACGCGTTTAAATTTCTTTCATTAAAATGATTAAGCTTGAATTTTATGGTCTCTTGAAAAGGAGTTTGGCCTTACCAAATAGTTCTTGTATTGATTTCCTTTTATTTTATGAGATACAGATTGCATTGCAACAGCGGAAAGTTAATTAATCTTCTTATTTAGTAGAAATTTAGTTTTATAGTTTTAGTATTGAACAAGAAAATGAAGAAACGTGATTTGCAGCGAAAACGTAGAGATTTTTTGAACTATACATCATACGTGGATTCTTTCTATTTATTTTCAAAAATGTAGAGGTGCGTAATAGAATCGGAATGCACAGCAAATATCGTTGGCATGGTGAGCAAATTGCAATCGAAAACAAGAGCAATTATAATATCGAAATTTGACGAAATTCTTTCCTGGATATACAGTTTGCGACGTAAAGGATGGAATTTTAATTTTTCAAATATTTTAAATGTATAAGAGAATCAAAGCAAAATAAAAAGCGTATTATCGGCTTGTGCCGACTCCTGTATGTCCACCACCAATGTGTAGTGGGCTAAGTCGTTTTTCCATTGTAACTTAAGAATAACGAAGCAAAAACATAATAAACTAAACCATCGGTGCTTCGGTATTTTATAATAATGAGTGGGCATGTTTAATTTATTCTAACTAAAGACAATGTATTGTTAAGAAAATTCCACGTTAAGATAAAACGAATCTGCATGAAATTTAGCTGATGTTGTAAGAAATCAAATTCTAAAAACCATAAACACAAATACGCATTTGTGATGCCCTCATCTGTAGACGCAACTGCTGATTGGCGAAAAGATGAACGACAAAAAAAAAATATTAATACGGAAACGTCACCACGAGTATCTCCAACTGGAATTTCTGAAATGCGAAGTGACTGAAGTCTTCTTAAAAGCCTTGAGTATACATTTGACCATCACGGACTATCACATGATCGAGCCCAACGTCGGCAAGCGCGTCCAGGCGACGATAGTGGCGCAGCTTGCTTTCTCCAAAGCGTCAGGATCCTGCTGTAGCGGCGGCATCCACCGCACTAATCTCCTAGGCTTCATGATACATTTGTTACTGACTGGCGAAATCTGGGTCCAAGAAACTGTAACAAATGTATGATCATTTTAAAGGAGAAGTCGTGCTTTAAATACAGCAAAATGAAGGTAATTGAAACAGTGTATAAATATATTTATAAATTACTAATTTTTCTTCTATTTCAGAATAGAAAAGGTCCACCATACGAAGAAGTACAGGTAGAAGTCATGCTTTAAATACAGCAAAGTAAAGGTAATTGAAACAGTGCATAAATATATTTATAAATCACTTATTTGTAACTCTAATTGTAATACTAATTTTTTTCTCTGGATTGAAGACGTCCGCCCTCAAAATGAAGTCAATGGAGAATCGGGCTTGGAGAACCGCAAATGAAAGGTAAATCAAATATAATAGAAATATATTAGTGTATTTGTAACCTATGTTCAAATTTTTATATTTGGATTAAAGAAGTCTGCCCGCAAAATTAAGTCCAACTGTTCGCTCATCGCCTCATCGTAATGCTGCATATCAAAGGTAAGTTTGCATTTATCCTTACTCATTCTTATTTATATTATTATTATTATTATTTTAATTTTAGACTAATGAAATGAATTCTTAGACTAAAAAAAAGACATTGAGCACTAGCAACACAGGCTATCGGCTCTAATTATAAAAAGGAATAATAAAATGTACATTAGATAATGAGCTTAGTAGTATTAATAAAGTAATGTATAGAATTGATATTCTGTTCTGAAGCTGATTGTAGAATGTTCAAAGGGTTAATAGTTCCAAATGCAATACTTCTAGCCAAGGAAAAGTTGAGGCAGTCGCAGAGAATGTGCTTTATAGTAAGAGTTTGTCCACAACTGCAGATTGGGGAAGAAGACTTCTTTAGGATCCATTGGTGAGTTGCAATTGTATGACCAAGGCGAATTCTCGAAAATGTTTGGATCTTGGTTTTCTCAACATTTGTTGGATATAGAGATGAAGTTAATTGAGGGTTAATGCAAGAGTAGTGTTGATGATGGTATTGTAAACTTCCTTCTGCAATTTTCTCTTTAACTTTTCTACCAATGTATCTTTGAAGATCCAACTTTTCCATGACATCATCCATAATTAGAGGAGCAGAAGCAGCATACTTTGCCGCTCGATCAGCCTGCTCATTTCCCAGTAAACCGATGTGACTTGGTACCCATAACATTTTAATTTTTCCGTCGGGTGTAGTAATTATATTCCTTAATTTGTTGATGGTGCTCCCTCTCGAAGTCAAAGGA
Organism: Glossina fuscipes; assembly: GCF_014805625.2. Lineage (NCBI taxonomy): Eukaryota > Metazoa > Arthropoda > Insecta > Diptera > Glossinidae > Glossina > Glossina fuscipes. The sequence continues at coordinate 1,871,575 of NW_023998454.1, read as the reverse complement.
ATCTGTATAGCTTTTAATACAAAGAAAAATTGTCAGTTGTTTTATGGGCAAGGTTCGCAGCGTGAAGGATAGCTTCGGTTGTGAACGTTGAAGTACTTTCGTGAAATATGTGATTGAGAAGAACCTGTCCTGTAGCATCTATAACGGCACAAGCAGGAGGCAGGCCAAAAGATTTTGAGCCGTCTGTGTATAAAACATTCCAACCAGTATTGTCCAATACTTGGGTTTTCTCAGCTATTAGATTCCTGAAGACGTAATTTGGAGTATCTTCTTTCTTGTGCATAGACAGTGAGATGTCAAAAGAGCAGTCTTTCAAAATCCAGGGAGGTTTAACACCAAAAGAGCGGGAAATTTTTAAGGGAATGTTCAATTCCTTTGCGATGCACAAACAACGGTCAATTGCAGATGGTGACTTTGGAATTTTCTTCGCAATAATAATCTTTCTTACGTCATCACCGAGAATGGATTTGTTTGAATTAAGAAGCTTAGGGACTATTTTAGCTTTTAACTCATACAGTCTATTTTCTAAGGTTGGCAGACCAGTTTCAATTATAATATTATTTATGGGCGTCGTCCGAAAAGCATAACAACTTGCTCTAACGGCTTGGTGATAGACCGGTTTAAGGATGTTGATATTAGATTTGCAGCTATTGCCATAAATTATCAAAGCATAGTCAATCTTGCTTAACACAAGCATTTTGGTAAGATAAGCGATAGTGTTAATATGCGCATGGCTTCTCCAAGCAATGTACTGTACGAAATTTACCCTTGTTAAAAGAGAGTTTTTTAACCGAAGACAGTGTGCTTTCCAACGATAATTGTTGGAAAACGTGAGCCCGAGAACATGGAGCGTCTGCACATTTAGTACTGATAAGTCGTTAATATGCATCAGTAGATTTCCTGCATCGCACATTTGTTTTCGACAAGTGTGCATTTTTTTTGATTTTTGTATAGAAATTTTAGCTCCTGATGAGTTTGCCCATGTGGAGATATCACATGCAATAGATTCGAGGATGTTGATTGCTTTCGTGTTGTCTTTTTCTTTTGGAAAAATGTATACATCGTCCGCGTAGAGACAATGTTCCACTCTTGGTACACGGCAAAGAATTTTGCTAATTTCGTTGAAAGCGATCTGGAAAAGCGTGACACAGAGAGGAGATCCTTGCGGAATACCATTTATTAGCGGAAAGGAATCAGAAGGATAATTGTTGATTCTAACTTTGAACCGCCGATGCGACATGAATGATTTGATGTAGTTGAAGAATCTGGGTCCAACATTCCATGATTTCAAGAGTCTTAAGATAACATGAAGACCAACTCTGTCAAATGCTTTTTCGAAATCAATTGAGAGAATTGTTACGTGATTTCGTTCAGAAATTGCTTTGCTTGTGAAATAATCAATATGTAACAGAGCGTCGATGCACCCTCTACCCCGCTTGAAACCAACTTGTTGCTTTGTTATCAGGTTCTTGGAGTCAAGAAACCAAGATAATCTAGATGCCATAATCTTTTCTAATACCTTAGAGAGGCAAGATAAAAGAGAAATTGGGCGATAATCTGATGCGATGGAGACATTTTTTGACTTTGGAATTGGAACAACTGTTGCCAGTTTCCACATGTAGGGCATATGGCCAGTCATAAATACCGTATTATATAGGTCCAGTAATTTCTTTTTACTAGACTTAGACATAGCACTGATCATTTGGTATGAGATGCGGTCTAGACCAGGTGTCTTCCCCTTCAAATTGGAGAGACAACTTCCAAGTTCTGAGGTAGATACGCAATTTTCCAGGAACATGGCACATCCATCGATATTATTTGAAAGAGATATTGGAGTCCTTTTATTTTCGATGAAAGCACTGGAGAAGTTGCTGTCAGAGGAGTATTCACACCACACTTTTCCAAAGTAATTAGAAATCTCATCTGCGTCAGTTCCATTGGGAGTGCAGATGGCAGAAATTTCGTTCAGGTTTGAAGTCCCATTAAGTCTGTTGATTTTGTTCCAGACAACTTTCATTGACGTATTTCTGTGAATTCGTCTCGAGAAAAGTTCGAAACTAAGTGCCTTTGATTTCCGTCATTCCTTCCTGAATAGAGCATTGGCCTTTGTGTATAATAACAAGTGATTCTGATCAGGACATCTCTTAAAGCGGTGCCATAGATCCATTTTATTTTTCCTCAAAAACGAAAGCGTGTTGTTCCACCAAGGAACCCTAGCTCGTTTAAAAGAGGTGTAGGATTGAGGAATAGAGAGATGAGCAGCCGTGCGAATCGCTTTAGACATAATAGCAGCATCATGGTTGCAGTTCCCGTTAAATGGCTTTGAATTCAAAAATGACTCCACCTGTTTGGTGTAATTGATCCAATCCGCTTTATTTATAATTTATCTACTTACTTCCATTTCATTTTAGTTTAAAAAGCTTATCTATTTTGCAGTATTGTTATTGGCAAAGTTGGAGGCCCAACTCGAAAATTGTCTTTGAGGTTGTACCAGCGATATAGCAAATTTAGTAAACTCCAGATAATTGATATAAAGAAATTCTCAACATTATTTGGGAAAAAAGACTCTCTTTCCCTTAATGATATATAAATGGATAACAATTCTGCACTGCAAAAGAAATCGAATAATGAATTTCCGGCAATTTTTAATGCTCACCCTTTTGGGTTCGACAACAATTCTCTATTCAATAATGAAAGCACCTTTCAGTTATTGGAAATATCGTGGTATGCTGCATGCTAAACCCACAATATGAGAGGTGTTGGAAGTAAGCTGCATACAGCTCATGTTTTGCGACGTTTGTACATCCCCTATAGTAGACAAGTACTATTTATCGGTTTTTATGCTTGGCTAAAACTAAATGGTAAGATTCCGTTCAGTTACAGCTAAGTTTCAATTTAAAATTGAATTGACATAATTGTTCATTTCTTTTTTTAGTCTTACTGCCCCTATATGAAACACGACATTAAACTAGAAAATTGGCAATTTTGTGTCGAAAGTCAAGAGCCGAAGTACACTTTGGGGAAAAAGCTTGGTGGTCCTGCCGTCATATTATATCCTAATCCAACCAATAGGTGTCAAAAGTAATTAAGAAGCTGTAGTTTGATACAAACGAATTTGTTCTTTTTTAATAACTGTACTTTCGCAACTGTTATATTTTTAAATAATAATCTTAATATTCCAGCATTAGCTAAATGATACTACTCGGAAGTCTGAACTAATTGAAGGTAATCACTAAGAAAGAACAATATTTACATTAAAGGAGAATAAATAAATTGTGATTTACAGAAGACGAGAACAAAGAAAAAAGTGGCTTAAGAAGAACAAAGTTCTTGAACTAAAATGGGAATAACTACCAGCATTCGACCAATCAACAATGTCTATAATGTCCATATAAAAAAACCTCCACCATTTCTTGTACAATGCTGGCGAGGAGAAGAATTTGGTGAATTGCCGCCACCGGCAGCATAACAATTTATTGGGCGCACCATTTCTTAACAAGAAATTGTAATTTTTATTTTGCTTATATTTGAGCATGAAGTTGTTTGCTCAAACCACTTCTAAGATTGTTTGTAAAAAGTTAACCCAAAATATCCGGGAATTTGGAAAAATCGAACGGTAGGTCTCTAAAAATGGACAAAAACTAGTCTAAATTTGTTTGAGGAAAAATATATATAAGTTTTTTGATAAAATTAAAGAAAAGATTTAAAAAAGTGTAGTGAGTTTGGTTGACTTACAAGTTCGGGGCAGTTTTTCATATAAAAATTATACTGAGTTTGGTTGACATACAACTTCGGGGCAGTTTTTCCTATAAAAACTATACTGGGTTTGGTTGACATACAACTTCGGAGCAGTTATCCATATAAAAAATATATTCAGTTTGGTTTAAATACATTTTCATGTAATCGTTGATACCTAATTGTTGAGCAGTTTAACAATCCGGTGTTCATCCTTTAAAACAGTGTTCGTACAATGGCTTGCTAACAGCAGCTGGTAATTCTTCATATAAACCGTGCTCCAACAACACAAGTTCAGCTTTACCCGTTCTGGGACTTCTCCTAACTAGAACTTAGAAAAAAATAATAATTTGCGCTTGTCTTTCTAATTAAGTCGTTACAATGTGGATCTATCTTATTTGTTTCGCAATTTCCCCATAACGTTTGCAATAATAATTTCATTGGTTTTTATTCGCTCGAATGCCGAAGAAACCAAAAGCAGATCGTACGGTAAAAATGAATAATTAATAGATAATTGATATATTTTTATTACGTGTAACACTGTAAAGAGTGCATGAAAAATTTCTCTATGAAGTCCTGTCAATTGACTTTTATAATTTATCCTTTTACCATTCATTATTCTCCTCCGTTTTTAGGTTCAGTTTTACTGAAAGTGGAGCTACTAACCCCTTATCTCTATGTACTATTACATCATGATATATTAACCGTTCGCGAAATCATGGAAACGAAAGAGTTAATTAAACCGAAACTAAAATGAGTTAGAATTGTGGACAGCGCAACATGGAAGATAAAGATCTCTGCTCATAGAAGATCAAAACACTGTTTTTTATTAGGTAACAGTGGCGAAGCGACTCGTCTTCTTAGCCAAAGAGTAGCGAATATGATCCATATGGATGTATTTATTTCGGAGTAGTTTTAGTTTTCAAATTATGGTTTAGGCGCAGAATATGGACCGCATTTTGACTATTTTAATGCTTCCGTCCGTTGTAAGTGTTCTTATATAAATCACCAAAGGGATAACGTGCATCTACGTAATAAAGGTAATCATATAATAACAACTTGAATTTACGTAACTTTTTAATATTTTCGGCTTGTTTGTGTTAATTGATTTCATTTATTCCTTATTGTTATTATGAGCAACGTGGAACAAGGTGGCATCACGGTTTTTCCAATAATGGAATTGAAATGGTCGTAGTTCCAAGTAAGGGTAAAGTAGTTGTTTGGTATAATACAAACAGCGAAATGAAAGATGATGTACCTACTAGCCGTAGTGCTTCCAACGCTTTAATGAGTTCCAAGTGGGTCATATCTGCATAGAGTTCCGTAAGTATTTTATTACGTAAGTATTTTATTGACTTAAACAAGCATCTAAATTTTAATACGAGGATGTCGGGGAAATGGTTCAGCAATCTGATGAAAATAAAATTTTTTATACCCCTACCTTTGCGTCTTGCAAATATTAGACAGTAGTTATCATTATTTTCTTTTTTTTGGTTTGTTGTAGACATTTGGCGATAAACCTCCTATATACAAGTCTATATCTCCAGTAACACATAGATATAGAAGTCAAGGATTGAAGGCGTGTTGTAAGTCAGTGACCGTACATCCAAATGGAGCTAGGTAGTAATACATTAAGAGTAAGATGTTTTGTGCTCCAGAGTAGAATTAGAGTGAGTTCGGTATGAGTTGTAGTTAGAACGGATATGAAATCTAGAAAGAAAACGCTAGGTTTGGGTGAGAGCGGTGAAAAACAAGAATGTAGGTAGACAAAAGAACAGAGACAAAGTTAGAAAGCGAAATCGCCGGTTGTAATGAAGGCAGTTACCTTCTTCAGATGAGAGTAATAAAAGATATGTTGTAGATAGGAAAACAGCAAAAGTTCAGCCTGATATTGTTCCATCCTTTGCGCTTGAAAATAAGATTCAGTGTATTCAGGTGTCAGGTACAAGTCAGAAATGTCACTGTCAAGTGCGCGGATCATTTTCTGATAGGGTTTGTCATAGCTATGGTCGGCCATGAGTCTGTAGAGGATTTTGATGTCCCAATACGAAAAAGAGAGTGCGGTAGGGGTTTACAAGATGGAAATGCTTTCTAGAAACAACGATCCGCTTTTCCTTTTGCGATGTTTGTATATTCCCCATTCTTCCATAACTTCCTTCGGTGGGTATTTCGCAGATATGACTTCACCATCAAGAATGAGATCTGCTTTTAAAGAGAGATTTTTGACGTCATCGCCAAAGAACACTCCCACGGAAGCCAGTAGAGAGTCATCTGCGTACTAGAAAAATGTGGATTTTGCAGTCTTGCACCAGGTGCGAATAGGACGTATACCAATTGAAGGGAAAGGGGTTTAAGCAGTTGACTTGCGCGACAACCGATTTAGAGTGCGAAAGCAGAATGCTTCTCGATAAGAAATTGAGGATCCAAACGCGTATTTGAAGAGGGGTGTGTTGAGGTCGACAAAGTCGTAAGCTTTGCTAATGCCGATTAGCAAGCAGAATTGATTATTACACATGTTCCTTCCTAATTGTGGGGTTTACATAACGGTTGTCGAACCATGGTGGGAGAGGGAATTTAAATGAGACATCTCAGATTGATTATCAAAGGCAACGGCGGGAACGGATTGATATTTGGCTTGAACCTTTTCAGTGGCATACCAGGAGTAGTTAATTTGTGCTTTTGCTGTTTTTCAAAATTGCTGAGTTCATCTAGCGTAGATGTGAAGTTTTATGCCTGACCCACGAGATGGGGAACTCCATTGTGTTGTGCTCACTTTAACTCAAAGAAAAGGAAAATAATTTGCCAGGCTCTTGAGAAGGAAAACCTTGAGATATTAGAAGACGGAAAAATAGATAAGGATTGAAGATTTGCCGCACTGAGGGTGTTCTTTTTACCGAAAGCTTGCCAGCTAGCACTTGCTTCAGTCAAGAATTTCAAGTCGGCACAGTAATGAGGTCCGTTCCGTTGAACAAAGAAGATGATGCAGCAGAAGAACAAACAGGGCTGCTAGGTTAATAAATTTTCCTTAAGATTTATGGAACTTATTGTCAATACATGCAACATATCCAAGTGAAAAGTCAACGTACTTGCATAACAAAACCAAGTGAATGCATTCAACAAAATGCTTTTAATTTCGCTCATGCTATGCAGAGTTTGCTTCCTTCATTTGTAATGAGCCAAAAATGCAGATCAAATATTATCGTAGACTTGCCTTGGATTAAACATAGAACAAGTATGCAAAAGGAGAAATGTAAAAGTGTAATGAAAAATAAAAATTTCATTTTTACTCCAAATTTTAACATTTTTCTAGGTGAAAATTTGAAAAATAACAGAGAAATTGTTTTGCATGATATTTCTGCCAAAAACGCACAAACTTCGTACAGCGCACGAGCAACGTAGCAAAAACCATTCATGATATCCGCGTTCCAGGAAAATCTCTTGAAGATTGCTGGACGAGTTTTTATGAACACGATGTCTTAAGATCTTGTGGTGCAAATTCCCAATTTGTATGTGTTAATTTTTACCATTCGCTTTTCGCCATTCAATTTAACTGTTGCGACAAACGTACCTGTCATGAAGATTAAAAGTTGCATTACTATTAATAATCAACGCTCATTTTTTTTCTTGAAGAAGGGCTACTGAACACATTTTTCAAAGATGTACGTTTCAGATAAATGGGTCAAAGAATTCGTGCACAGTACAACCACAACTCAACATATCTATGCCTTTAAAAGCAAATACAAATAAATTTTTTATTTATTACGTACAAATTATAGGATAACGATTGGATCATTTGATTCAATTGGTCGAAGGAAACGTCTACAATAGAATAGTACGTAAATTGAGAACATGTTTCTTTTACAAAAGCTATAAAAAGTGGTTTTGTGATCATTAGTCAGAGACTATAGCAGATAAATGGACAAAAATTTTAACGTTTTTTCTGTGGACGATGCTGTAGTACCTATACAGAAATGGAAGAAATTGTCCTCTCTTACTCAATGCTATAGTGTGTCATTATTTCATTTTCTTTATGTATATAAGTTTATAAACTGTGTATAGGTTTCCATAAAATTATTCTACTCAAGTGGACACATTATAGTGGGGTTAATTACGATGGCTATTAAATACCCTATACGCCGTTATCTAACACAATTTTTATTTTTGCCGTAGAAATCATATCTTGTTTACATCCTACTCGACTTGTATTACAGGATATATTAAGTTTATGCAGACGTTTGTAATGTTCAAAAGGGCTTAACACAGACTCAATTTTTATTTTACGATCGACTCAGAATCATTTACTGAATCAATCTAAGCTTGTCTATGCATATGATATCTGTCATGTATTTTTGTTTTCAAGCTACAGGTCGCAATTTTTGAGAAATGTTTATGAAATGCGGTAGGCTAACGTGTTTTGACCCAATGACGAACGCGAAGAGGACGGTCCGGGTCAGTCCACTTTTTTGACAAAGAATTGCAATTTTCCATTATTTTCGCCAAAAATAGCTGGTTAGTAGCACTTCGTCATTCTAAATTGGCATGAAAACTTTGATTCGTCTGTAGTAAATTTTGGTGCCACCTCTCATATAAACGTTTTTACAAAACGGAACTTTTTTAAGGTAAAAAGGTTTAATTTTTATTATTTCATGGTGAAAATTAGTTCAGAAGAGTAAATTGATAAAGAACACTTACAGTAATAAAATATTCTGTAACCCAGACGTACCCGACAGCAATTTATTTTTAGTAACAAAGTCGAATTTTTACTTAACAAATTTATTAACTAATTTCAGATCTTCCAACATTCTGCAAGCTTACCAACCTTTGTTTTAAATCTAAACATACCTGCAAGAGGCAATCATCGAACTTAAAACTGTAGACTTTTTGACGCCAAAAAGGACTAATTGTTAACGCTTTATGATGAAGATTTGTTAATGATAATAAAATTAAGTGAACCAAATTTGAAACTCATGGATCCATTTCTTAGACCCCTCCCCTAAAATATTTCTTATAAACAATAGGCCCTTCAGAAAAAGTTTAATTTTTAATATTTTATGATGAAAATTAGTCCATATCAAAAAAATTGGCAATAGGAAATTTAGGTCACATTCGATCCTTTTAGACCCTAACTTATATAAGGGTTATCATGAAAAGCGAGTATTTGTATGGAGAGAAAGTATAATTTCTAGTTTTCTATGACGGAAGTTGAATAACAATAAAATTTTTTGGATGCAAATTAAGTTTGCTAATTTTGGGTAATCTCTTACGGTGTTATGGACGTACTCCAATATGCTTTTATGAAAGACATGTTTTTACATAAAAATAATATGTAATTTTCGCTGTCACACACACACGCATATACAGTTATTCAACTGTATTAGGCGAAATGGTAAGGATGTACCCAATTTTCGGAATTAGGTATAGGTTCGTGATGGTAACGACATTTAGTTCTCTGTAGTCGATAACCACTCTTCGTTTCTTTCTTCTTAAAGCATCCATAATTGGTAACTTTGAAGGTCTTATAATAACCTGATCCAGTAATTCCATGATTTGGCTTTCAACGTCTTCCTGTAGGTGAGCAAAATATGGATAGCGTTTGGAGTAAAACACATTTTCAGTTAATGCCTGTATTTTCTCCCTGCAGTTGTTGTGTGAAGATCCCATTTGGTTCCACAAATAGTTGTAGAAATTCTTTCACTAGACTATTTAAGTTCTGTTCTGTTCTGTGTTCAATGGCCTAGTTCTGATTGAGATGTTGTTTACTACTTGGGATTCCTGTTGTTCCAATTTTATTGCAATGTTTTCTCGTATGGTCAAAAGACTTTCAGTTATGTGGATAACTGTTGATAGGGTCTTCAAAGTAGTTCGGGGAGAGAAAAAAACTTGATTTTAAAGTCTGTTCATCCGAAAGGATAATAAAAGTAAAATATTTTCTCGTTGAGCATTGCACGTGGTATAAGGGAGAATTAGATATAGTCGTTGTTTGATCTAGCATGCATTAATATCCGCACAATCTTGCCTGCCTTCGTCTATGCTTTGAAGTCGAGCACGTAGGAACACTTATAATTTTGGAGACTCCGTACGTGCTCTCTTCCACTCATCGCTTCGTTGTAATTGGTTAATTGGCTTCCCTCTGAGTATCGACTTTGAAATTACTTTCAAATTTCTGGGATCTTTGACTCGTCAGTCTTCTGTGCCTTCTAATAGTCTTCTGTTAACAAAGTCATTACTTTGTCGTCGCTTGTTCACACTGTTAACCATACGTGAGTTGCTGTAGTGGTATACCTCCATAGGGATCGTTTCGGCATTGGTTTTGGCGCTAGTGGTCATGATGGTTGCATATGTGGGTAATAGTTCCTAAATTGATTGTGTGTGTCTTTAGTGTTTTCGGTCATTGTCGTTGCCTAATGAGGTTGGGGGGAATATCGTTCGAAGCTGTGTCTTAGTTGATATTCTCCTCCGAAGGTACTCCGTGTTGGCGGTGTAATGAACGCAATCTGGATACAGAATTGATGTTGTATATTGATGGATCGTATAAATGGCGGCCTAAGGTTTCTTGGAGGAGGGTGAGGCTAAACTACTATTGGCAATGTATGGAAATTAATATAAAATACTTTATAAATACAGCAACGGTATATAAGATGTTGTCACCGATCGACACCGGCTACTCCGGTTCTGTGCATCAATCTTATAAATGCCTAAAGGGTAATGTGGTTAAAAGTTTTGTTTCCTCAGAATAGACATCAACACATTGAAATTCACATTTGATTGGCAATGAGAGCAAAGAAGAATATCCAAGCTAAGAACAAACCTACGTTTCTCAACAGACGGTAAGGATAACAGAAGCAACCTGTTTTCATAGGGAGGAAGAGAGGCAATCGGATCCCAACCCAAATTTCTAAGGGCAAACAGCAAGAATTGCTTTTGAACAGATTCAATTGAATCTACATAGCACCTATATGAAGGAGACCACACAACAGAGGCATACTCGAGTATGGGTCTAACCAAACACATGTACAGCCTTTTCGTAATGTAGGGACCACTTTGGACCACCTTTTTATAAAACCAAGCGCGGATTTAGCTTTGCTGATCGAGAGCTCAATATGCAAGTTGAAACGTAACCTGTGGTCAAATAGAACGCCTAAATCTGTGATCGAATCGACGTCCTCCAACTTATGCGAATCTATGAAATACTGAGTAATGAATGACTTTCTTCTTGAGAAAGAAAGCTTCTTACATTTACTCAGATTTAGTTTCAGAAAACTCAAAGATCACCATGCAACAAAATTATCCAAGTCATCTTGAAGCTGATGTGATTGCGATTCAACAGAGAAGGAAGAAAAAAGTTTCACATCATCAGCATACATTAAGATCTGGCTGAAATTGATCATGGATGGAAGATCGTTAATGTATAAACTAAATAAAATGGGACCTAAATGGCTTCGTTGAAGTACGCCAGACATAACGGGGAATTCATCCGAGGTGATGAAGTTAAACAAAACCCCGAAGGATCTGTTGTGCAGATAAGAGGTTATCCATTTCACTAAATAGAAAGGTAAGCCAGAGGCTTGTAGTTTAAAGATAAGTAACTTACGTTTAACCATATCAAACGCTTTGCTTAAATCAGTATATATAACATCTGTGCGAGAGCCACTAGACAAAGCCTTGAAAACATGACAAGTAAACTCTAACAAGTTGGTGACTGTAGGTCGCCCTTCCCGAAAGCCGTGCTGGTGCGGAGAAATTTACGAATTAATGGCAAAGGCCACATGCTGAGTCACAATACGCTTGAACAACTTGGGCAAGACACTCAACTTGGCTATGCCTCTGTAGTTCTCAACAAGTTGTCTACTTCCACTTTTGTGGATACGAATAAGAAAACTACTCTTCCAACACGAAGGGAAAACACCTAAATTCAAGGACAGGTTAAATATCTTTGAGATAACGCTACACAACTATATTTTAGAGAGCTCGACCCTTTAAAAACGTCGTTTTCAGAAATAACCAAATTGGGAATTGCAGCCAAATTAGTTATAGGATATGAATAGTTTGCTGATATATCGAAATTAGCAATCGAAAAGTTTCGTCGGAAATACTCAGAAAAGAGATTTGCACTTTCAAAATCATCCGAGGAATCAGAGCCATTAAAAGAAACATGCGAGGGATATGTAGAAAATTTTTTTTTAGAGTCAACAAATTTAAAAAAGTGTTTAGGATTAGCAAACAGAGAGGATTTAATGAACTGAAGGTATCTGCAGTAATAATGGTGGTTGAGGGAGTTAAATCCATGCCTCGTCACCGAGTAAGCGAAATAGTCGAGCGCAGAGCCACTTTTCAAATATTTTTTGAATAGCGAGTTTTTGCTATTCTTGTAATATTTAATTGTCTTATTAAACCACGGGGGACATCTGCTTGGAGGTCGACAATGCTTGATCGGAACGGATGCAGCAATAGCTAGATTTAATATATTGTAGAACGATGATAACAAGCTTTCAATACTTCCGGTTGAGAAATGAAGCCTCATATGTGAAGGACGATGTTTTAGCAAAATAATATTGATTTTATGAAAATCATAATATTTATTTAAAGAAGTTTGATTTGGCACATTAAGGCAGTTCAACGAACCATCATTCTTATGATGAAAGGAAACGCACATTGATGGATGATAAGGATCCTCAGGTAAACTAAAAGGTGGACAACGATTTGCGTTAATCTCAGGAAAATTGGCAAAGCAGAGATCAAGCAGTCTACCATTACAATTAGGGGTACGGTTATATTGAAGCAAACTATGATCAAACAATTCATTAAAGAACGCAACAGCCCTATCAGACGTTGAAGTAGGAATCAAACAGCCAGAATTATGACTGTTACACCAAGTGACTTGAGGCAAGTTGAAGTCACCCAATGCAACAACCAAATCGGTGGGTCCAGACTGCTTGGCCGCTTCACAAATGAGGGCAGCGTGTTTCTTTTAAATGGAGATATCAGAATTTGGGGGAATATAGGAGCAGGTTATAAGTAGCTGTTTATTAGGCATTTTCGCACAAATAGCGATAAATTCAACGTCAGGAGAAGTGGGAATTTCAATTAAATTGGACGGGACTGACGCAGATATGGCAATTAATACACCACCATCAATGCGATTCCCTCGATCATTTCGAAAGACTTGGAAAGAATTGTGAAAAAGTTCCGACGCATGAAGGCCGGGTTTTAGCCAAGTTTCAGTGAAGACCAAACAGAAAAACTTCGTGCTCACTGAATTAAGAAAAGTAGAACGAATTTTTGAATTTAGGCCCTAACATTTTGATAAATGAGATATAATGGGTTAAAGACTATTGCTTTGGTATTACGAGGACGATTGCGAGGGATAAATTCCACATACAGTGGTTTATTTAACAACATATCACTGTTTTCAGTCGGAACTAGTATTTTAAAAGAGGAGATTGCCCTAGATTGAGAAGGAGCCATTTTGGAAATGCTAACGCGCTTTAAGTTGACTGATGGGACTTTCGCCGCCAGATAGCTTTTTATATTACCCACCGATGTTGCAGGTGCCAGTCTTGACACAAATATTGCTTTTCTGGGAGGAACTGCCGTCAAGCAAATGTCATTACTTGGAAGAGGAGGGTTCACGGTTGGGGAGAATATAGATGGCGTTATCGCCCTTGCACCAGCAGCTTGTGCGACTTGGCCGGTGACCATGGTGACCAGCGTTCACATGCGAACAGCAAGGGGGAGAGGATGATTTATTTTTCTCTTTATTATTTTTAGGCGAAGGCACTTGATTAGAGTGAGTGGCGGCTCTGGGCGGAGATACCCTTGCCACTTCAGCGTAGCTTAAAACCGAAGGATTTGCCGGCATGTTTGTAGCTGTTTTCTTATCAACCGACTCAGAAATATCGGAAACATTAATGTTCATTTTAGAGTTAGAGTGAGCGGTAGCTTGTACCAACGAATCAGATTTGGAGGAACTCAGAGGTGACGTCCAACACGCTACGCTACGAGTTGTTATTTTTCTGGCTTGGGTAGAAGATGAGTGCTCAATAAAACGACACTCATCAAACCTAGACTTAATTAGCTCAAACTTCTCCCACAAGGAGCCGAGATTTCTACTCAATTTCGAGAAACCGTTTCGCGTCTCCGTGAAAAGTTTGTAAAAATCGATGTCCCGCTGCCCACAGTCAGGACATGACCATCTTAAGCCTTTAGAAGCGACTGCGTCAGCAGCACGGCCGAGAATACCGGCTCATTTTACATGACCAAAGCGCTCGCAGAGCCAACAAGAAACGAACCTATCCGATTCCGGGCCTGTTTTTGCGCGACATGGTGTATATAAGCATTTCATGTCAAGTCAACGAAAAGAAAGAAGTGAATTATTAGGACAAAAAAGAAAATCCACAACATAAAGTTTATTTACAAATTTAAGAAATTTAATAAAACTTCTCCGTTACGTTGTCACAAGAGAGCAAAAGACAAGAGAAAGCAAAACCAAACTGGGAGCACGAAAAAAGAGGGAATAAAAATCAGAAAAATTTTCTCTTAAATTACACGTAAAATCTACACTACTGAAACAACGGTGAATAAGCCAAGAGAAACGCTATTAACACCAAAGGAAGAAAATAAAAAAGAAAACAACTCAAAAGAAAAAACTAGAAAAACTAGAAGTAGATTTACTATTGCGAGCAGAAGTGTTAATCGCAAGAACCAAAATGAATATCACAAAATTTTGATGTAATTAATGTAATTCTTGCACTTGTACACTTTTAATCCTTTTATACTTTTATAAATAATCAGCTTTAAACGCGTGTAAAGCGATAAAAAAAAAAATTAAATATATAAATTAAACACAAAATACATGATTCAGCTGCTCACCGGTGGTCTATCAAATGCGCATGTATGTGACATTTAGATAGACCCACCTTTTTTGCACCGATCAATTCACAATTATTTTCTGAATAGCTTTACGCTTGTATGACTGTTCGTCCGTTCGAAGTCCGTTAATGTATTTATGTGTTTAATCTGCAGGTCGCAATTTTCGAGATATTTTGATGAAATTTGGTACATTAACCTAAACCCCACTGGTCTAAAACGAAAGCTATTAAAAACAAGTGAAAACATTATCGCCGTGCTAGGTCGACTATTAAATACCTTACACCATATTGTCTAATACAATTCTTATATTTGCTATAGAGCGCAAAAGTTATACGCTGTTTTTATAGGAACTTGCTATTATGGGACTGTATATTAAAAATTAGACCTCTTTGCAAATAAAGCGTTAATTCCCATAAGAAGGGTTTGCCCCAAGAGATTCAAAAATTGTACGTATTTAAAATTCAGCATAGTTAGTTTTTATATCACGCTACTATTATGGATCGATTTTTACCATAAAATATTAAAATTAAAAAACAAAAATTTTCGTGCAAATATTTATATAGAGTATAAAAATAGGCGTACGTTGTCCAAATTTTGCAGTGTCAATTTTTATATCGAATTAATATTTTAGAACAACATTCATTATAATGAACTAAAACTTAAATTTTTCTGCCCTGAAAAACAATTAAATTTAGCTTGAATTCAAAAATAAGCGTGGGTAATCCAAATTTGGGACAGTGAATTTTTTTAATGTTAAATTACTAGTATGGGTTAAGCTTCATCATAATGTATGAAAACTTAGATTTTCTGCCGTAAAAGACAAAGAATTTCGTGAAAATCCTTACATAGAGTAGGATCCAAAAATAGCCCTGCGTGGTCCAAATTTGGTGCAGTGAATTTTTTCATCTTGAACTATTATTATGACCTGTTTTTTTATCAGGAATCATTACAATATGAGAGAGGTTGTTTGACAATTACAACCAAAGTTTTCATATCAATTTAGAGTGCTAATGTACTATTACTAGCCATTTTTGTCGAGAAATTTTGAAAATTACAACTTTTTCGAGTCGAAACAGTGGATTGAGCCAAACCACTCTCAACGGCGTTCGTCCTTGGGCCAAAACGCGTCAGTGTACCAAACTACATCAAAATATCTCACAATATTTACTATAACTTTTGGAACCTCTTGCAGTATAATCCTCC
The DNA here is from genome assembly GCF_014805625.2 of Glossina fuscipes. Lineage (NCBI taxonomy): Eukaryota > Metazoa > Arthropoda > Insecta > Diptera > Glossinidae > Glossina > Glossina fuscipes. Next base: position 1,855,768 of record NW_023998454.1, on the reverse strand, counting down.
TACGAAAACTAAATATAGTAGAAACGTCCAGTGTCCAATACTTTTTTATGAAAAGTTGTTCATAATAATAATTTGACATAAAAATTAACCTTATTTAATATGGACCACCTCGGTCCATTTTCTGGATTCTATCCCACATGAGGGTTTTAATAAAAATTGACCAAAAGGTCTAATTTTTAATATTTTATGATGAAAATTGTTCCTTAGTAAATTAACGATAGGGAATTTGGATCACATAGGTCTATCTTTTAGACTTCAACACATATAGGGACTCTCGTGAAGCCCTTGCATGTTGATAAGTTTCGATGGAAGCGACTGGAAAATGACGATACCTTTAACAAGCAAATTAAGTTTTCTAAGTTTAGACTGCGTTAGTTCCCATACTGAGCATTCTTCATTATGAGGGCTTTCTTGAAAACTTGTTAAAATAAAAAAAATGTGCAATTTTTGTGTATTATTGAGAAAGTGAAAGTATAAGACGCCGTGGCGTTTTGTATTTAAAAGAAAATTCATGTCGGTGTCTTAGCTTTTATTAGATATAAACAACAAAAACACTTTTTGATGCCTATATACACACACACCAGGAAACTGCCAGGTTTTGTAGTGAGCGAAATTGTTAAAGTGAAAAAATCAAATACAGATTCACGATGCTTTATTTGCGGACGTCATAAAATAAAGTAAGTCTATGTAACTAGCGATTACTGAAAAGATTAACAACAATTCGCTGAAAAAGGCAAAAGGTCACAAGGATAGTAGGTATTGGTAATTTACCTGTAAAAAACTATTTACGAAAGACAAAGACAGTCGGGTCAGGGGAGTGTAAAGATAATATTCGAACAGCATACCAATGTGATGTGCGAAAGGAATTCCTTTTAAATTATGTGATATCCAAATATATAGCTTTCTTACAAAACTCATTCTTTTTATGTAATCACTAATCTCACGAATCGTTATATGGTGTTCAGCTTCAATCCTTAGGTGGTCGTCGTCAATGGTGTTTGAGCTACCAGAACGCAGTAAAGATTCTTCTGAAAATTTCCTGAACGAAATTTCGCAAACCCATTTTTGAATTCTGCTACAGCATTAGTTCCATAGACAGCAAATGTTATATATATTTCTCTGCAGGTCTTTTATCTTTTTGAAATGAAGATGTAAAATATATGTTGTATGCCCGCTTTGACCTTCGGCGTGGTACTTACGTCTGACTACTATAACACAGGTGATCACTTTGGAAGTATGTTACAAAATAAATAAAAGCCTGCTCTACATAACTATATATACCTTTAAACCTAATTATTTGTCTAGCTAGCTAAAGGAAATCCTTTTAACGTGGTGTTGCGAAAATACGCAAGAAGTTCACGGACTACCCAATATTTATATATTTTGTTAACTTCTCGTCCCCATCGTTAGTATGCATAAGTTTACAACTTTATAGCTATTTATTCATTCTCATGTATGGAAATCTACTGTTAAATCTACTGTTTCTAAATACATTCTTCTATGCGAGCCCATACCGTAAGTGTACTTGAGACGAGGAGGATTGATTGAGACGCTGTAGCAGCAGTTCAGGAAAGCTCACATTTGAAACGTCACGCGCAGCATATAATTTGCAAAGAATCTACAATGAATGAATGAATCAAACTTTGCATACATTTTTGTGATTAACTACATTTGAATTTTTATTAAATTTCTTTTCTTCAATTTTTGTTGTTGTTTTACATTTTCTCTTATAAAGCGAAAAAAGTTAAATGAAGAGTTAGTTACATACAGTATTTATTAGAGATAAATTTTATTTATGAAATATATTTTTCGTTCGGCCCGAAAATATGCACAATCAACCACGTTACATATATGTATAATAGGTAAATATACCCCTATGTATATGCGTTAATTAATTAAGGTTAATTATTTAATTAATTTAATTAATTTAATTAATAATCATTAAATATTACGACTTGGTTATTTGGTTGCGTACGTACGTTTCTATACATGAATTAATTTAATTATTATAGAGTATATGAGATTTATTATGTATATGTGTGTAAATATTGCTGCAATTGATTAACTAGTGATTGTATATACGTGTGCATATAAGTATTTGCATGTTTCCAATGTATAAGTATGTGTGGGACATGTGGATGATTTCACTAAATACAATTTATTTTATCAATTTTTTCTTTAAATTGGTTGTTATTATTATTATAGTTATTGTTTTCTTATTTGTTTGTTGCCGTAAATTTTTACATAAACATTGAAACTTAACGAAAAACGAAATTGCTGTGAATAATTAACTATTTATAAAACTTTATTCCTTTTTTTAATTTAACTTTTATAGGTTTGTTTAGTACTGAGGGAACAGACTAATTGTTACGTCAAAGACATTAGCCTTTGTCTCACATTGGCAACGGGCCGTAAATATTTTTAGAGACTACGTATGTGTATGGGTGCACTATTTGTTTTCGTTTTTCGTTTGAACCAACGAAAAAGGAAGTATATTTCTAGGAGACCTAGACAATTTATTTAAAAAAATTTAAGTTTAATCCTTATCTATAAATGATAATTTTGTTTAAGTAAACTTAACAATTTCGTCAAAAGGGCTGCGTCCGAAAATTAAGATCGTTGATACATTTAATCTTTACACCACTTCCGGTAGGCAGATTTTGAGATGGATTTGCGCGAATGCATATAACACCCAGGAACACTTAAGGCAGCTTCACGTACTTTTACAGCGATCGTCCGAGAAGTATTTTCCTTATAGATCGAAGCCGGTTTTTTTCGTTTGCCTGTCACTCTTATGTTTATCTTATGTGTGTTTAACCCACAGGTCGAAATGTTGAAATATAGGAGTATCGTGTTTTCGCATGGGGAAAATGGAGTGGAACGGGCAGTTCTTACGTGCACGACCGTTGCGTAGTAAAAAAAATACCAGATTTCAAATTAATATTAATCTTATCTGAAAAATTTGGATTGGATAGGCCAATTTTTTGATCTCCCGTCCCCTTATACGTTTCTATAATGATTAGACTCTACTATAAAAAAAATCGAATTTTTAATATATTCTTGACGAGAAATATATATATATATATATTTTATAATAGTAACTTGATATAAATATTAACTGCATCGAATTTAGACTACTTGGGCTTATAATTTGAAATCAAACTAATGTAGGCGTGTTCCTGGAAAGTGGGATTTTCTATGGGAAAAAGGTCTAACTGTTAATATTTTAAGACAAAAAGAGTCGTTTTACACAAAAATTAGTTGTTGGCAACAAAATTTAAGTTTTAGTGCCCTGTGACGAAAGTAAGTGAGGAGCAGTAGGATGTCTGATGAAGTTGGGACACCTTTTTTATCCGGTTCCGTATAAGGACTACCATGTAAAAAGTATCGCTTTGCAATTAAAAGAAAGATATTGAGCGAAGTATTATAGGGTAGTTTTGTTGTTATTATTTGTTTTTAAATTAAAATTGATCTAAAATTGCTGTTTACGTAAAGGGCGGCCGGCGATGCTTTACGGTTACAGAAGGCAAGACGTTCTATGTGAAATATTTTCCGTTTTTTAACATATCGTCGAACTTATCGGGCAATACATGTTGTGTCATGTCGAAAGTATGCATTCGATGATAGCATCTGTCGGATTAATCGGATGTACTAACCTGTCCCGCGAGACCTCACTATGAAATATTTGATCAACGTATTTACTGTTGAAGAAGTTGAGCTTTCTGCTTGTCATATAATAACCTTATTTGTAATCCAACCTAATTACGGACATAAAATATAAAGTGGCCCAACACGATATTGTTCCGAATTCATTACAAATAATACTGGTCATTTCTAAACTTCCACACACTGGCCGTTACTTAGCCGTGGTCATGTAGATTTTGTTTGTCTATGTTTTCGATAAGATAGCGCAAATAAGACTGAAGTTGCAAATGTAACCAATATTTAATGCATTTAATTATTGCTCGACGTTTGATGGTGACAACCAATGCCTTTAAACGATTCTAAACCGTTAGTTTGATAAAACGATCACTTCAAACAATGGATTTTAGATTTTTTTTTTAAACGTTGGTTTCCTTAGGAGTTCTTTTTTAAATTATTAGTATGCTTGGTTCACAATTGAAGGTATGAGTAAAAGAAATATTTTTGAATCAAAAAAACCAGCAACCTTAGCCTATGTGCGAAGTTATATTTTATGTGTTTTAAAAACTTACTAGAACAAAACCAACGAAAAGTGAAAAAGAAAGAAACTTAGGGCAAATAACAAATATAATTGTAAGATTTATTTATAATGATAGCAAAGTTAATTCAAAAGTATCGAAAGGCTAACTAACCTTTAATTTTGATATTTTTGCTTACTTAGTACTGTTTATCTCATTAATGGGTTAACGGACTGTAATGGTAAATTAATGAGAATAAGAAACGCTTATTCTCAGACGCAGGCAATACAAATACATGTTCAAGTATTGAGAATTGTAAACAAATGTGGACGCTTATTCTCAGATGTTTGGAATTTTATATATTTGACCTCCTAAACATAAAGGCATATTTTTCTGTTAAACTCATAAACCCTTAGCAAAAAACTTTGACTGCAGTTGGTTTTTACAATGCGTCCTCAAAATTCATCTAAAGTAAAACCATGTACTTGAATTAACTTCCATTGAGGTTTGTTTGATATAAAAAAGGACAAAGGTCTTCTGAGAGAACTAGAAGCTCTGCTTCAATTAACAAAAGAAAAATAAGATGATAAATAGAAAAGGCAAAATGTGGAAAGCAAAAATGGACCCGGTAAATTATTCATTCTGAGAGGTCAAGGGCTGGGTTTCTGTCCCATTGCATTTTGTAGACTTTTGTTCTTCAAAGTTTACTATTTGCACCATTCACGGAGCTTGGAAAACACAACACTCGGCTAAGCATATATCATTATCGGCACACGAATGTTTGACTTTGTTTCATTATGTAATTGTGTAGCCAAAGCAAAAGTTTGTTACATTTACCAAATGCTAAATTTAAAAATTTAAAAGCATTTCGTATATTTGAATATGCTATTATATGTCGCCGTTTATTAATTTACCACTTTGAAAGAATATGCTTAATAATGTTGAGGTGTTCTTGCACTTAAAGGAGAGTTATTGACCAATAGTCAAAATGCTTTGTGGTCTTTGCAGCAAACTTTTAGTACCAAAAGCACCTTTCATTCATCTTCAAACTTTTGAAAAAATAGTTCCCGTGAACAGGTTCAATAGGGCAGAATATTTGAGCAGAACTTTAAATGGACCTCAACTAACTTTTCCCTCAATTATCCGTCCTCGAAACTTTTATGAGTATCAAATGTCGCTTTCGTCTTTTATCATAAATAAATTCATTATTTCAAACGGTAAGAAGCAAAAGCAATTAATTCAGTTAAACAATTTGATAAAAAATGCGAACAAGAACGTTTCTTTTTTTTACCAATCGAACTAATGAAAATAACTTAAATTTTAAATAATAGCGGTATCGCCTTTCTGTTTTTCTATAAAGCATTTAATGATCGGACTTGACCGACTAGACGTTTAAATGGCATACATATTTTTCATTTTTCAACTCATTTGTACGCGAATATAACAAAGGTCTTTAATAATAATTATCACAAGTTAAAATTTTGATTATTATTATTATTGTTATTGTTTTATTTTATTTATTTATTTTTTTTTAAATAAATTTGTATTTTAGAGTATAATATTATATGCAAGTGAGATAGAGACAATGGATAGTCAAGGAATATTTCAGTTTTGTGTGACGATTAAACGAAAAGTTATCTTACGTGTGTAGAAAAAAGGTCATTGTGTTATCTTGTATATAGGTAGTTGCATGTCATTATCTCTTTTTCTGGGTGCTTGTATCTGTACATAAGATATGATTTTTTCAAGTTATGCTCTAGAGTTGACCTAAAAAAAACAGTTTCTTTAGGCGTAGGATTTATGTAATTTAAGAAAATGTTATGTATGTGTGTGTTGTTTTCTTTAAGCTTTAATAAAGTCAACTACCATTAAGATTTAGTAAATAGTTATTATATGAAAATTTTGTTGATATATAAGATTCTCTGTAAGTATGCAAAAGAATCTATAATGAGGATGTGAGAGTTATCCATTACAAATATATATAAGATTTAAGTTTAATTGCGTCTAATGATTTTTTTATATTGTTGCAGCTATAGTGAAGAGCAGTAGATAGAAAGATAGACCGAGAAAGACATAAAGATAAAAAAAGAAAGACGTCTTTTGTTATTCACTACTTATCTTCAATCATCACTTCGTAAAATTTAAACGATATGTTATGTTACACGGTTATTATTCGGTTTGAACACATGACACACAAGACTAACGTCATGTATGTAAGCATTGCTTTTTTATGGTGAGAAAACTCGTAAACTTCGCAATAGTGTAGCCAAGACGTTAGCTAAACATTCCGCTTGCAGTGCCAATTGGCCAGCTCCTAAAGGTCCGATTTGGACGCCGACCAATTCTCGAAATGATGAGGCTACATCGTGCACTTTCAAGACAATGTTGCGCGTTTGAAGTGGTGCTGAAGTATGCCGTGTCATGTCTTGTGTTAACTCAGTTATGCGTCTTATTGCAGTTAAGCAGGAGGTTAAATGTTCTGGCAACGTTAATAAAGTCATATCGGACATGGCTACTACTAAAAATTTAGAAGCTGTAACCAAAGCTAATGTTTGTTCGGTAAGTTCATTGCGTGCTCTTTGGAATTTTTCCTCATCTATGCTAGTACCACCGCCAGCGGCTTGAGCAGCTGTACATTGGGCAGCTACCTGATCGAGTTTTACCAGCAGACCAGCCATCGCTACGTCGGTTTTCACTAGTAATTGTTCTGCATCTATGACATGACCATTTTTAATAATGAGCTTAGTACCAGTGTTGGTAATGTTTGCTGGTAATCCGGTCAAATTATTTGTAACTGGTTTTACCGGACTGGCATTTTGCAATTTTCGTGACATTTGCGGTGAGTACAGTAAAGGATAGACTGGGGATGGTCTTGCCTGTTGATCACGATGGTCTCCGCTCTTAGTGGAATGATATTGTTGAAATAACTGAGTCTGCGTAGGTGTCTGCGGTGTGGGTAACGTAGGAGATTGGGCTGCTGAACTATTACATGATGAAGGACTTTGAAATGGACGCGGTTGTATGCTGGGAGGTGAAGTTTTAATATCCGCTGTCAGTGGGTAATTGGTAGGCAAAGGACTTTTGCGTAAGAATGGTCTTGTTACGATGGGAGGTAAGGGTGGTTTTTTAGGTGCTAAAGGACTCACCATTGTCCCCAATATAGGCAATTGTTCATCAAAATTTCCTATTTGTAGCCCGCGAGGACTAGTTGCGTTATAGTTGATACGAGGGGGCAGCATGGGTGGACTCTCTTCATATTTTAATTCCCTGCCGTCACTACGCGGCCAACTTTTTTCGCCTAAAGGTTGCTTTTTTGGTGAATAGCGTTGTACCAATTCTGCGCTTTTTGGTGGCCTAGCTGGTATTGATTGTTCCAAAGATTGTGAACGTGGTGGCAATTTTATTTCAGATTGGACGTCTTTCATTTCATCTTTTCTCGACTTGGGGCAACAAGAAAATTTACTTCTTCTTTCTACTGTGGCGTACTCTATAATATGCTTTCCCTCGTTGCTATTAAATTTTTCTAGCTGCGCAGGTTTTTCTCTGTTATTTGGTGCTGAATTGCTGTAAAGTGATTCTGGTACATGAATGTTTTTTCTCTTCATGTCTTCTTTTTTGGTATTGTTTTCCACGTCGTCTAGATTTGGTGGTGGTGGTATTATGTAAGACATAATTTCTTCGGGTGTAAGCTCTTTAGCTGGTGTAGCTTTTTGTGTTGGTGGAGCCACAACCACTTTCTCCAAGAATTTATCTAAATCACCTTCTGCTGCTTCCGCTAATGATTTCTTGGCGATGTCATCGAAGCCCTGGGGAGCTGCATTCAGTAATGAAAGAGCATCTAGTTCATCTGGTGTCTGAGGCGGAGGTATGGCACGTAAATCTATTAAGTCTGTATCGGTCTCTATAAATGTGTCTCCACGTATTTCGAAACCATAAATCTCTGATAATTTCTTTGCAGCTATATCCGTATCTTGACGAAAATTGTCCACATTACTGATTTCTTTTAATTGCTTGAGGTATTCCTTTAGATTATAATCTTTTGTTTCCACACCAAATGTATTACTGTCGGGACTATGTAAGCCGAAACTGCTACGATTTGCTAAGTTTTGTTTGCGACTAGATTTGTCGTTGGTGTTTAATAACGAAGGTCGCCGAATGGTGGGCGAATTCGTGGGTGATGCTACTGACTCTGAATCGCTTTCGCTTTGTGATAAATCCGTGCCTAAGGCTTGGAGATTACTTAGCAACTGGCTGAAACCGTTAACTTTACGTTCAGGCCGGGGACTAGAAGTTTCACTAAGGCTAGGCTTTCGTCGGCGCAAGTCTGCTTGATGACCACCGATGGAATTAAGACCTTGGTTTATGCCACTCAAATCTTGATTGATGGTCTCCGCCAATAAAACCAACGAATCGCTATGTTTGAGAGCAGAAGTCTGGGGTGTTTCCTCATTGGAGGATACTTTACTGCTATTCAAACTATCGCAGTCACTATCAAACTCTATAATATTAGTGGCGCAAACAGTGTCCGTTGCAATGCTAATTGGAGTCTTCCAGGTAGTGATCGTTAGATTGTCACTTTCACCACAATTTTTACCCATTGGGCAGGACCTGCCAGGGGTGGTTGTTAGACAATACTCCTGCATAATTTCACCCTGTTCATTTAAGTATTGTTCAGAGCTTTCAACCATCTTTTGCATTTCTTGGACCCGTCTTAATACTTCCTCGTTTTTAGCCTCCATTTTTGCATTACAAATACTATTGGTTTGACTGCGTTCACCGCCGTAGTTACTACCGCCACCTCCACTACTATCGCTCATGCCCGAATCTTTGGCTTCCTCTAGTAATTCGGTGGCCACTACACTGTGTATATCTAAGTCCAAGGCAGTAGGACTTATGAAAGGCATCTTCTTGGTGTTGGTATGATTGCTATTTGCCATGGCCTTGGAATTCATATTTTTGTCACACAAAGTAAGGGAGAAATCCTGTACGATTAATTCATTGGAATTTACTTTATTACTTGGATGATAAGGTGGTGACATCAAAAAATTAATGCTGTGTGGTCGATTGTGATAAGGCTTGAGATAACTCCAGGCAGCCGGGAGAACAGTGTGCTGAGCTAGATATGCAGGAGCATTATCGTCATCGACAGGTTCACGTTCTCGAGCCAGAGGTAAGTCTCTCCCTTCAGATGAAATTGCATTAACTACTCAAAAAAGCAGTTATAAGTATTTCAACAATTACCCGTAATAAGACGGTAATAGCCAGCAAGGCAAAGAGAAAATTCACATGCATCACGGTCTTCCATAAAAAATTTAATAACTCGGTCTCCTTGAATGAAAATGCTTACACTGCAGTTTACATCGTCTTCTCTGTTGACAACCACATGATTAAAGTCCTCAATTGCTGACACAGGTTGCGGCTGAAAAATAACGAACCAATGTGGACTAAATATGGTGGCATGTTAATTTTTGCTACAGTTACCACAGCATTTCTGGCACTTGAAATTTGACTTAGGCCAAAACGTGGGCTAACTAATAAAACGCGTTCGAGACCTTCTCTTTGGTTAGTGCTAAAGCACTTCGCTCCATAGCTTGGTAAGCTGGCTATTATATCCAAATAATGCAGTTTCGCCTGTAAAAGTCCATAAAATTTATTTTCGCTATTTAGAAAACAGTTAAGTTAAGCAACATAATTACTTGTAGCTGAGTAAGAACTTTGGTCGAAGAGCCTGTCATTTCGGCATTTAATTTAAGAAAATGCGAAATTAAACGTCTTAATTCCTTGCGCTTCATGCCCTCAAATAAAGAAGTTGGCACGAAACGTTCTAGACCGAATTCGCGTCTGTTGTATAATAAAAGAGATTGAAGTTATTATATATTGCTAAGTTATGAAGAAAACGAACTTACTCAACCACCTTGACCGTTAACTTGGCGGGAGTTACATTGTTGGAGAGAGCGTGTTGGTGCATGTGCAAAGCGGCCAACCGCAAGGCCAGTTCCGGTTGTAGTTCGGGGGCGAAACGTTCTTGCGTGACATCATTACAACATTGCATGTATAAGTAATCAAGCGCATTCAAATCCTTTTGAGCCAAATCTGCAGCGGATATAGGAACAAAAGTCACGCGAAAAAGGCAACGCAATTTATGGGCACCAGGACGTGAAGCAATCTATGGTAAAAAAGAATATTCATATCGTTCTTAATGTTTTTTCATAGAGAGCTAAAATAATTTTTACAACTAACGCGAGCTAAGGACTCCTCCGGATCCAGCAATGTTAATTTATTACGTTTAAGGCTTTTTACATGTTCCAGAACAAGGCTGAAAATTTCGCGTGTAGTAAAGCATAACTTGTCTAGTAGTGAAGTAACAACATCCTAAACATGTGAAATATATTTCAAAAGAATAATTAGGGATGAAATCAAGTCAAGATATAAACTGGAAGTACCTGCACAGTGGTGGTAGTGTCGTATTTAAATGACTTTGTTTGCCCGTTCTCTAGAAATACTTTCAAAACATTGGCCATAGGTGGGACGCAAATATCACCTAATGAGAAAGCCGAAGGCTTTTGAGAGAAAGAATAAATAAATTTTTGCCTTCAGATTTGGTTTTGAATACGTAAATTTAATAAACTTACTGGAAATAAAGGAGCTCCGTTCACGCAAACACTCTCAGCGAAACGCACACGACTGGGTCGTGTTTTTAATTTTGCTTTTTTCCCAGCCGATAGGAGAGTAGACTTGCGGCCTGGCGTGATGCTGTAAACAGGTTGACAGACCGTCAAAGTAACCTGCGTGTCACACGCTCTAACCAATTGTATAACACGATCACGGGGGGCATCTTTAACATCTTCTTCGTTAACCGATAGGATCTGATCTCCCGGCTGTAGTTTATCCATGCTAGGCCCGTCCTCGGTAACAAAACGCACTATCACAGGTCGCTCACTGCCCGCTACAAAACCAAAACCCATGGTAGGACTACGTTGTAATAACACAACTCTTGGCTCAGGAGGATGTTCATCCCATCGTACACATTCGGGTGCTTCATAAGTTGAAGTTTTATTTAAATGGCTATTGAATAGAAAAACAGGTTTATTAATCTTCGAAATGGGAAATGTTTGAGGACAAAATAATGTTCGTACTTAATATAATAAGAACGTCCTTTGGAATCAATGCCTCTTTCCCAGCCAAATGGTAAATCTTCTTGTTTACTCCAATCCTCACAAGAGGGTAACCAGCTTGAAGTTTGAGTAGAGTGGCTAATAAAAAAATTAAGGGTTAAAAATTGAGTATGGAATTTCGAATGCGATTTAATTAATTTATCGTAATTCTAGACATTCTCGCCACTTTTAGTTCTTGAGCTATGCTCTGAGAAAATGAATGAAGATAATAATTAACAAAGAGTTAGAAAAAGGAATCATCCGACGCAACTCTGCTCTTTTAAGGAGGGAGAGTAAAAAGAGCTCACGACATTACACCCGAATCGGTGAGATGAAAAAGAAAGGAAAGGAACAGTTTTCACCGGGTTTGCGGCCAGATTACGTGAGGTAAAGAAAGTGCAAAGAGGTATACAAAAATGTAAGGTTCTAAGGGGAGAAAATACGTTATACTCCGAGATAAGAATCTGTGTACACCCTAACGTAGATTGGACGAATATTTTCGTCAAAAAATTCTACGCAAGTCTCTTCAATATATATCTTCCTATCTCTTTCTCGATTGCGGCATTTAACAACTTGTTTATGAACTTAACGTTAAAGCTTACCACTGACGAGGCGTAATTTATGCTTACCCTTTTGCCCCGTTATCGTGGTCGTTTGATTTGTTTGCTTTTTAGTCTCAAGCTATTCATTCAACCATTCCACGTTTCAAATATGCCTCCTACGGTGATCGTTTTCTCCTGTCTGCCGATAGTTTGGAAAGAGAATGGGCGGCACCCAATGATTTTTTCAAGAGGAAGATGCAAAAAATTGCTCATTGAGTATTAAATTGAGTTTTTATTTATTTCCTTTCGGTTCAAAGCTTTTGTTAAATGTCGCTAATGTTCATTCAATGGTTTGATAAATAAAGCTAAGCTATTATTGATGTTTTTGCATTTTATTATAATTATTCGCAATAATTGTTAATTATCGTGGAAATGAATTTGATCGCCGTTCAGTGAATACTTTATGACAGAAAATGGATGGAAGAAATACTACGTTGAGAAACTGTATAACTGATTGACTGACTCTCTGGCTGATTGACCAACTGTCTGATTGATTGACGCAGACGTATTCCTCTATCTTAGAATGCATTCATTCAAGTGCATAACATTTCATTAACGACAGAAATAACAAAAATATTAAAAGTCCAACCAACGATGATGATAGAACAGGCAACAACGACAATTGTGCTAAGCTGATGATGATGTTGATGGTCGCATTGTAAGCTGAAGCTGGTAATGGGCGATATATAATTAATTCAATTTTGGCCTTTTCCGCCTTTGTTCGTTTTGTTAAATTGTGCAACTAAGCGAAAAATCACTTGAAACAATTTGTAATAATTAGTTTATGTTGTTGCTCCTGGTGATGGTAACGGTAATGTTGTTATGTATCATTTTTCTATGTGTTCTTGTGCGCTCTTCTTGCAGGCCAAATGCTTTAGTGTGTTAGTTACTTCGACTGACATACATAAACATGAAACTGTGCTAAAAATGAAAACAGTACCTTTTGTTGCAAGAGTTTGCATATCAAAGGGGGCAGAAATAAGAATAAAAACAATTTTAACTCACTTCACGGTTATTGAATATAAAAAAAAAAAAAAATGAACAAAAAATAGAAGAAGAGAAACACTTGAACGTACGTTAAAAAAATAATTTAATTTAATGTGTTTGAGTTGGAATGGTACGTTTTGCAGGATATCGTGTTGGGAATGAGTGTAAGAAATGTTTGTTTGTTACTCACTTGCAATAATATAACCGGCCTTCGTTGCCCACATGTACGCTCCAACCTTCTTTGAGTTTAATTTGCATGGCTTTTAAATATCGGTCATTTTCTTCCCAATTTTCGATCGCAGAAGTCACCGGAATCGAGGAAGCATTAGTTTGTGAGTTGACAACACCGTTTGCAATATATACGTTGGATTCGTTAGTGAAGCGTTCCAACGCCAATGGTCCAATATCGCTTTGACTTCCGTCGGTATTTGATGTCGATAATCTTGGTGTTGTTGCTGCTGTCGTTTCTGTCGTTTTTTGATATGGAGTGGATGCTGAAGGCAATATTGTTGTTGATATTCGTAGTGGTGGTGTTTTTGGTCGATGTAGTAATTTCGAATTCGCTGTAGTAACGGGATTATGTTTGCTGGTGATTGACGATGGCGATGTTGCTGATGATAGTGTTGATTGCAGCGACATTGTTGCTGCTGCTGTTGTAATTGCCGCAGCTTGCATTTGCGATAATGATAACGCGTAACTGCCATTTTCCGTTCTATTGACATTGCTATTTGGGTTGTTTAGTTGCGTTGTTGCTGTTGTTGTTGCTCTTGTTAGATACGCTGGCTTCGTTTTATTATTTAAAGGAGAATGTACATCGCCGTTGGAACGCCCCGAAGGCAAAAGCATCATTAAATTTCATGTGTTGCAATACCTGTCGACGGAGAATGAAACAAAGTTAAAATGTTAAACTTTACAATAATATAATATATAAGACGAAAGAATATATGAGCCGCTTAAGAATTTTATTCTATACGGCCAATCGCGAGAAGTGTTTGTAAACAAATTCTCTCTGTTCTCTTCTTACGATGCGTCTGCTGTAAGGCTTGAAGTCGATAATCGTTTATCTAATTCAATCCAAATTTCATTAACCTAAACATCGACTTTTTGAAATTTAGCTTGATAAGAGTGGAAGAGGAAAAAGGTGATATTAAACTTGTTCTCCAAGCGCCGATGTCGTAATTTCTACATGGCTAAATCTTTACTGCCTCTAACCGCTGATCTCAATTGTCATAAACTTTATATGTGCACTTTGATTTGATATTTCACTAGCATCAAGACGCAGTATAGAGAACTCGTACCAACAATGAACTTATTATATTACATTTGTCTCTTTTGCTATGTTTTCCTTGTTCTTTTCTTCTAAGATGTAATAAACAAGTTGTCCAAAATCCGATGTACAAAATTGACACATATAAAGAAAACTGGCTAAATAACTAAATGATAGAATAGGCTGTAATATCACGGTTACTAATAGTGAAAAATAACAGCATAAACAACAACAATAAAACTCTCTATTATTTTACCAACTCGTAATGTTTTACAATGATCATAAATATTATGTACATGCTGAGTGTTTGCTTGGCTACCATTCCTTATTGAGCGACATGTGGTCTGGCATTTATGCCATCGATTGAATCACATTCCGTTTTTCTTGCTTTCGTTGCTGTTGTTGTTTTTCTTGTTACTTTTAGTGTGCCAATAGTTGTTTTCTGTTCTAAAAAGAAAAACCAAATCGAAAAGAGAACTTATTGGGTAGCCCTACAAGTAATTCTAGAGATTTAGAAAATGGTTATGTCCATCATTTAATTAAATATTCATTTTCGTAAAAAAAGAACTTTCAGGCAAGTAATTTATCAATCATATGACTATTGTTATCAACTGTTTTCTTTTATTTGTACTTTCTGGTCGTACAATATACTTTTTTGGTCGTACAATATACTTTCTGGTCGTACAATATACTTTTCAGCAGTAATGTTCTCATATATTTTCTCTTTCTCTGGGGAAACAAATGGAAATGGAAAATATTTTTTGCTAGTCGAGACTCTTGCCTACTCGGCCACTCAGGCGGATGAGACTAAAACTTAAAAGTATCTAACGGTCCCAAATATATAAAAACTATAGCAAGAATAATCAACGTATACTCTAAGAGAAGAAGTAATGTGGGGCTTCCACATTTACTCCACTTTTGAAGTAACAATTAATTTTTTATTTATATATATTTTATTTCCAGTATACCCAATACGGCTAATAAATAAACGTTATGAAAACGTTATAAATGAATGTGAGTGGAAAGCCATTCGGCACTTCATATAGCAATTCGCAGGCTTGTTGCATAATTTAGAGACGAATAGTGTCTTTATATTGACATCTTCCATTTTTGAAAAAGCATGATTTATTTATTTATTTATATACCCATTTATACATAAAATTTAACTAAAGAAAATTAAAGTCAAATTCAGCTCATCTTAATAGAAAATGTTATACTAATTGTTTTAAAACTAGTATACAATAAAAAGGAAGAAAGAAATAAATAAAAAGAGAGAGAGAAAAAAAAGCATGTACACAGCTAGCACAGAAGCACACTCGCAACAAGAACGGATCTAGGTTGCAAGTGAACCCCTAAACCATTGCAAACATGCGTAAGCTTGGCATCCAACACGTTAACAACACAATATTATTTTAAGTAAAAAATGAGATATTAGGAATGAAATGTTAGTTTAAGTACGACATAGGTAAAACCCGCATATTAAGCAAAGTTGCTTTAATAGACTTTAAAGAGTCTTAAAATGAGAATAAGCGATAGACATCATTTAGGTTTCTGAGCGGGTTAAACAGCTCATAATTGTGTTACTAAGCTTAATCAAGATAAAGTGCATAGAGAAGCGGTTAGGGACATTTCAGATTATCTCACCAAGTAATGCGGGCGAGTCAATAGTACCATTTATTAGTTTGATTAAGAACGAAACCCCAAGAACAAATCTACGTTTCTCAAGTGACTGTAAGAATAATATAAGCAATCTATTTTCAGAGGGGGGGGAGAGAGGTAATCGGGTGCCAACCCAAATTTCTAAGGGCAAACAGCAAGAATTGCTTTTGAACTGATTCAATTGAATCTACGTAGCACCTATATGAAGGAGACCACACAACTGAGGCATACTCGAGTATGGGTCTAACCAAACACATGTACAGCCTTTTCGTAATGTAGGGATCATCAAGCTCTTTGGACCACCTTCTTATAAAACCAAGCGCGGACATAGTTTTGCTTAACGGGAGCTGAATACGCAACTTAAAACCTAACCTATGGTCAAATAGAACGCCTAAATCTGTGAACGAATCGACGTCTTCCAACTTGTGCGAATCAATTAAATACTGGGTGATGATTGACTTCTTTCTCGAGAAAGAAAGCTTCTTACATTTATTTAGATTTAGTTTCAGAAGATTCAAAGAGCACCATGCAACCAAATTATTCAAGTCACTTTGAGGCTGATGTGAGTGCGATTCTACGGAGAAAGATGTTTCACATCATCAGCATACATCAAGATCTGGCTGCAATTAATCACCGATGGGAGTTCATTAATGTATAAACTAAATAAAATGGGACCTAAGTGGCTGCCTTGAGGTATGCCAGACGTAACGGGGAATTCATCCGAGGTGATGAAGTTAAACAAAACTCTGAAGGATCTATTGTGCAGATAAGAGCTTATCCATTTCACTAAGTAGGGTGGGAAACCAGAGGCTTGGAGTTTAAAGATAAGTAGTCTATCGTTAACCATATCAAAAGCTTTGCTTAAATCAGTGTAAATAACATCTGCACGAGAGCCATTAGAAAAAATCTTGAAAACATGACAGGTAAACTCTAACAAGTTGGTGACTGTAGATCGCCCTTTCCGAATGCCGTGCTGGTGCGGAAAAATATACGAATTAATGGCAAAGGCCAAATGCTGAGTCACAATACGCTCGAACAATTTGGGCAAGACCCTCAACTTGGCTATGCCTCTGTAGTTCTCAACAAATTGTCTTCTTCCACTTTTGTGAATAGGAATAAGGAAAATACTCTTTCAACACAAAGGGAAAACACCTAAATTCAAGGACAGGTTAAAAATCTTTGAGATAACGCTACACAACTATATTTTAGAGAGCACGCCCCTTTAAAAACGTCGTTTTCAGAAATAACTAAATTGGGAATTGCAGCCAAATTAGTTACAGGATATGGGTAGTTTGCTGATAAATCGGAATTAGCAGTCGAAAAGTTTTGTCGGAAGTGTTCAGCAAAGAGATTTGCGCTTTCAAAATCATCCGAGGAATCAGAGCCATTAAAAGAAACATGCGAGGGAGATGTGAAAATTTTTGTTTTTGAGTTAACAAATTTAAAAAAGTATCTAGGATTAGCAAACAGAGGGGATTTAACGGAGTGCAGGTATTTGCACTAATATCGGTGGTTGAGAGAGTTAAATCTATGCCTTGCCGCCGAGTAAGCGAAATAGTCGAAAGCAGAGCCACTTTTCGAATACCTTTTGAAAAGCGTGTTTTTTCTATTTTTGTAATATTTAATTGTCTTATTAAACAGGTCGGGACTGCTTGGCTGGAACAGATGCAGAAATAGGTAGATTTAATGTATTGTAGAACGATGACAGTAAGCTTTCAATACTTCCAGTTGAAAAATCAAGCATTATATGTGAAAGATGAGATTTTAGCATTGAAGCATTGATTTTACGGAAATCATAAAATCCACCATTTTGAAAATGCTTACAGGCTTTAAATTGACAGATGGGACTTCCGCCGGATAACTTTTCATGTTATACACAAATGTAGAAGTTGCCACTCTTGACACAAATATTGCCTCTCTAGGAGGAACTGCCTTGAAGTAAATTTCATCTTTACTAGGAGCAGTAGGGTTCACGGATGGGGAGTTTTGAGTTGGGGAGAATATGGAAGGGGTAACCACCAGTTGGGGACCAGCGTTCACACTCGAACAGCCTAGGTGAGAGGACGATTTAGTATTCTCATTACTAGTTTTAGGCGATGATCCCTGAGTAGATTGAGTGACGCCAATGAGATACTCTTGCCACTTCAGCATAGCTCAAACTAGAGGGACTTTCCTGTTTATTTGTAACTTTTTTGTTACCGACGACTCAACAGTAGCAGAAACGCTAAGGCTCTTTGTAGACTTTGAGGAAGCGCTAATTTGTGTCAATGAATCAGACTTAAAAGAACTTAGAGGTGACGAAGCACACGCTATGCTACGAATTGAAACTTTGCAAGCTGGGGAAGGAGGTGAGTGCTCAACGACACTCATCAAACGTAGTCTTAATTATTTCAAAGTTCTCCCACAAGGAGCCGATATTTTGCTCAAATCTGAGAAACAATTTTTCGTTTCTATGAAGAGTTTGCAGAAATCTATGTACCGCTTTCTACAGTCAGGACATGACCATCGTAAGGCTTTTGAGGGATCAAGGACTGCATCAGCAGCATGGCCGATAATACCAGCACACTTCACGTGGCAAAAACGATCACACAGCCAACACGAGAGGAATCGTTCAGTTTCAGGGCCTGTGTTCGCACGACATGATGTAATAAACAATCCATGTTCAGTGAAGACAACAAAAGGAGCTTATGAAAAAAAAGAACAAAAAACTAACAGATTCCACGACACAAATTCTCAGCAAATTTCTCACTTTCCTTGCCACTGTAAATACACAGCTATAGCCAAACGAACTGTAAACAAAAATTAATAGAAAAAAGAGGGACTTTTACCAAGAGCTCCAATTGTTGATTGCAGAAAACTAATATGAATTTTTCACAACAAAGATTAATATATCATACACTTTATTCTTTTAAAGCATTTTTACGCTTTAGACACGAATAAAGTCAAAAAGTTAAGAAATACACTAAGAATTTGAAATATTTCTTGCACAGAATTAAGACGCGACTGTAACATGCACGCAGAGCTGCCAAACTTTTGAACTTTAAATATGCGTGGATGATAAGATTATTGCTGTCACTACTCTTTGCGGCATTAGGTGTAATTAGGTATTGCTTATTACCTGGAGGACATTCTCTTAAGAAGTTGCATTTTAAGAGGCATTTTTTATAATTGTGTGAATAATTTATGGAAAACGCAAGATTTTGTAAAGTAGTTTAAATACACTTGCATTGTGAACGGATTTTTTGTACGTCTAAAGTCTTGACCGCGATGATATTGATTTCTACAGGATTTTCAACTTTGACGATGCCGTCATAAACGCATTTTAAATTGTAAAACTCTTTGTTATCCGCACTTATTTCTAAATCTATACAAAACATTGGGCAGTGCATCTTTTGTGAATCTTCGATAAATGTTGAAGAAATTGAACACCTTAAGCTCCAAGTTTATTGTCGGTAGTTCGGCTGAAATGATAAATACCATTCTTTCTGCTTAATTTAATAGGTGTGATTGGGTATATTTTTATCATTCTGTAAGACATTTTTTGTCAATTTTTTTACTTAACAGTCTTTTATTCTTCAACACCTGAAATCATTAACGCTTATAGCCGTTGAGTCACAAAGTCTTAAGCATCCTGGACTTCGCGAAAACCTTTCAATACCGAATTTATATCTATGCCGTTCGTATAGGTTGAAAATACAAATAATATCAATAACAATAACATTCAATTAATAAGGGAACGTTTTAAGGTAAAATTATTGTCTGGGCAGGTAAAATTTTTTAATTTTTTTATATTATAGGATAATTAACTTTTACTTTTTATATTTTCAGAGCGAAGAAGAGAAGAAGAAAGAGAAAAAAGAAGCACCCAAAGACATATTTCCAGACGTGCCGAAGCCGACAGACGACGTCAGGCTAGCAATACTACCAACAATAATTCCTCTAGACGCGGCCCCTACCAACGCCGCGGAGGGCGACGGGGAGGAGGTGGACGACGCCCCTCCCAGGATAGAGGTGGAGGAGGTGGAGGAGGTAGGCGAGGCTCCACCCAGAAAAGAGGTGGAGGGGTTAGGCGAGGCCCTGCCCAGGAAAGGTCAAGGAGAAGCTCCCTCGCAATGAAAGGGGCATGTACATGTAAACTTAATCGTTGTTCTTTTGAATCCATATTTTAAAAATTCATTAACTTTTACGAGAAAATGAAAAAATCAATGAAAAATTTGTATAATATATTAAATGAATGCAGCTTAAATAAAATTTGGATGAAAAAAATTAGAAATTGTTATGAAACCGATGAAAAACGCGAAAAATTGCAAAAAAATCAATGAGGGGGGGTGAGGAATTGATAAAAAATCAATGAAAATATTTTTTTTATTTTTTCAAATGAATGTAGCTTAAATCTAATTTATGATCATGTAAATATATTTTACAGGTCTTTTTCG
Source organism: Glossina fuscipes (assembly GCF_014805625.2). NCBI lineage: Eukaryota > Metazoa > Arthropoda > Insecta > Diptera > Glossinidae > Glossina > Glossina fuscipes. Next base: position 1,835,503 of record NW_023998454.1, on the reverse strand, counting down.
TTACGATATAAATGTAAAAATATTTAAAAAAATATTTAAAAAATATATATGGTTAATTCTACGAGTATTCTCATTTGTGCACTTTGTTATTAAAATCGAATAAAAAAAAAATTATAAGTAGAGAATTATGGCCTTGTTTAGGTATATAAACACAAACCGATCATCTGCTTTTCGACACACCAACCTGATGAAATCTTATGAATTCTCGAACCCTTAAAAAGAAAAAAAAAGGAAAACGATATCTATTGCGAATACGCTTTGTCACTTTGATTAGAATGAGAAAAAAAAAGCACAAAAACTTAACTTCTACATTGTGATTCTTTTCACAAATTAAATTCCACATTGTGATTCTTTCCACAAATTAAATTCCCCGTTGTGATTCTTTCCATAAATTAAGTGCTACGTTGTGATTGTCTCCACAAATTAAGTTCTATATTGTGATTGTTTCCACAAATTAAGTTCTACTTTGTGATGCTTTCCACAAATTAAATTCTACATTGTGATTGTTTCCACAAATTAGGTTCTACATTGTGATTGTTTCCACAAATTAAGTTCTACATTGTGATGCTTTCCACAAATTAAATTCTACATTGTGATTACTTCCACAAATTAAGTTCTATATTGTGATTACTTCCACAAGATTTGTGGAGTAACTGCCATTGTTGTTGTCATTATGAGAACTTTGAAAGGAATGACCATTTATAACATTGATAGTAAATTATTATAACTTGGCTTTTTGCATAATTTTATTCTGAGGACTACGATTGCCTTAAGTCTAGAACAATTCGATTGTTTTCCTTTTTTATTCTGTTGATATTGACGAGAATCCATTTTTATGAAGTTCGTATCGAGGGTTCATGCATTATTTATTATATATTATCCGCTCATTTATCTACAAATTCTGATCTACAAAAACATATAAAGATGCACGTTTTAGGAACTTTGGTATAAAGTGCTATTGATACATTGGCCTCATCTTGGCGTCTTCGTTTCTCTATGCGGGATATGGAAAGCGCTGAGAGGTGGTTCTTGTTAGCGATGCTGGCTGTACTTTTCACACTCTTTGGCTGTGGTCTCTTATTTAGCAATAACGTAATAAGGTTCCAATAAGATCCACAGAGATGTAATCAAGTTGCGTAAAGAGTGCTTTTTGAGGGTGTGCCTTTAATCAACAGAACTTTTGCTTTGGGAATAAAGCCAAATATATTTTTATAACCTGATGCAGGAAGAGCGTCTTCGTCAGTTAAGATTCTCATATCAGGAAATTGAAAAATTTCATTACTTAGAGATTAACCTAATAAATAATGGTTGTTGTTCTTTTAGAGGAAAAACTTGGATACAAAACTTCTATTATTGCGTTTGTCGACAATAATGGTCAATGCTGTTGGAAACTGAAAAAACCCACCACATATGAATTATTAGAAGTATTACAACAAAAATGTTGCTATTTTAATGTTTGTAGTATGGCTTACATATTCATCCGTTTATACAACACTTAGCGCTTTTAAACGTTTATATCTTTGCACAGCACACTAGTTGTTGTATTGTACTTATTAGTTTTGGTGTAATGTCAATAGAATGCATTTCTATACAGAATAAGGCATGCCAAAGCACGAATATATGGAAACGGTTGCATACCGATTTCTATGTGCCTATGTGCACTTACACAATTTCACTTAGTTAGTAAAGCATGGTCAAGTTCTCTTCAGTTATTAGTGGCAAAATTCTTTAAAATTACTGACACTCGAATTGCATGTGGAACAAACAGCACTACAAGTGCTTTAGACGAGTTTCTTTCTATTGTCTATTTATGTTACGACGTTATTGTTGTGGTTTCTGTTTTCCAGTTTTTTGTTGTTTTCTCTTCTTTTTTTTTTTTGGTAATGATGTACATTTCATATAAAAGCGCCTCAGAGAAACTGGAGCAAACTGGACATGTTTTTTTTCATGTACAAGAATTGAATACATTTTCCTATGCTTTGCATTATATGTACATGAAAAAGTAAATAGAACATTAGACCGATAAGCGGTCAAGCAAGTTAAAAACAGGGAAGTTCTCAACCCACAGGCGGCTTAGCTAACAAATATCCAATATGTTTAACCGTAATCACGTTTATGGCCGCAATAAGGTCATCAGCTTTCATGCAGCCACGTGAAGCTTCATCCCGACCGCAAATCTGTTACAAAAACTGGTTATTGAAAATGCTTGAAAAATAGGTTAAGATTGTGACAAGTTTTTTCTTAGAAAAAAGAAAAGGAAAAAACGAAAGGAAAATAAATAATAAAATTTTGTGTTGGTGGTAATACAAAGAAGAACAATTTCATTGAGTAACTATTTCAAGTCGCTTAAATGCGGTTACAACAAACAGTAAATATTTGTCTTCATTATCTGCTGCCAGGTTGTTCTACGTTGAAATAATGAAATTGGGCAAAAAAAGAACCAAGAAGACCAACACTTATGGTCGTATTAAGTTGGACAAGTAACTGACATTAGCAACAAATTGCTCCGTATATAGATTAACCTTAAAAGCGTATTTAAAGAAACACATTAGGAAAGGTAGGTAGATGGTATTGTGACGAAGTTGCTTGTATATGTGCCTCAGTATGGCTTTTGCAAAAAGAAAACCCAGTAAATTTAATAAAGTGAACAAAAAGTAAAAAAAATCTATTTCGCAACTGGCCAATAGTCAGTTCAATTGAATTCCTTTCAGCTTAAGTCTTTTTTTTTGCTTGTTTTCATTCTTTTCTCTTTGCGTTTATGAAAGTATGTGCACAAGGCGTACATGTGTGTGTATATACATTCTCCCTTTATTTTTATTTCTTCATATTGCAAATAATTGAAAACACTTTATCAAATGAATGCTATGGAATGCTAAGAGTAGGGAAACGGAATAAGGAAAACTTGACCGTTCAAAGTTCTCAATATTTAGGCTAAAATAGTGTATGCTTATGTGTGTGTGTGTTATCTGTTTTTTATATGTTGTTATTGCCTTTTTTGTAGTTAATTAAACGTTTAACGGACAATGAATCAAGAGCAGAGTTTCAAAATCTTTTCAATAATTGACTATCTGACGAAATGTCTTTGTTTTTTTTTAAGAAGCGCCTTTTGTTCTTCCTTCGAAATCAGGTGAAATATTTTCGGTACTCATAATTTGACTTTTCCTCTTATATATTTAAAAAGGCTTTAAACATATTGTAAAAAAGAAAAACGAAAGCACGCCCTTCCCTCAGCACATCATACCAGATTAGTAAAATGTAGATCACCTATTCTATAGATGTGTAAGGATTCAAAACGTCTGGTTTCCAGACGAATAAAGAAACGCACTGAAGGAATGAAGTTTTTCACAGATACATTCCCATTAGAAAGATGTCTCTGAAATGGGTTTAAAAGATCGCGTAAATGCTGAAGTATACCGCGAAGGATTAACTGATTGTACATTTCTACTTCTTGCGAGTACTTAGAGTGTTTGCTTAAGTAAAGATAAGAGGGGTTCAGTTTAAGTTTGCATTTTTGGAATAGATCTTGAAGCGATCCTAAGCTCTCGGTGGAATCATGGCATGATTTGTTGTTATTTAGTATCATTAGCATCATTACTAAGATCGACGCCACATTCTGAGTCTAAATAGCTACGTCTATTTGCTTTTCAGTCTGCCCGTCAACCATTAATTTTTGGATAGCTAAAAAAGGATAAAGGGACGAAGGTTGGAGAGATGGACGGGAGATAGATGGGTGGTCAAAGACTAAATAAAACAACGAGAAAATTGTATTATAAATGCTTCGGCGGAATCACCTAAATCGTGACGTAAAAGCGGAAATAGCGTTTCATTTTTTTTTAAATATTGGGCTATTTAATGGCATCAATGGAGGTAGCCCGAATGCTAGAAAACAATTTTCGGTTTATCTGAAGATTTAGTTGGGAAAGTCTGAGTCAAAGTATAACAAGTGAGCAGTTTAAAGTTATATACGTTTGTTTGCTTTTGTTTGCGCTAAAGTTAATTAAAGTATTTGCAACTTCTGTAAATATATATATATATGTATAAATTCATACACATTAGTGTATATGTAGGCATAAATTCTATAGGAAATTGTTTGGAAAAAGTTTACTCTTTGCCAAAAAATTTACATAATATTTTTGCATGCATATACACATACAAGTTAATTCAAGATACGTTTGGCAATTCAAACTTAAATTATCACACACGCTACACATTTTATTTGATATTGGGGAGTACGTTGATCTGCTTGTTTACGTTTATGTTATATAAGCATTGTCTGAATGCTTAAATGTGCGCGGTTTTTGGAAACTTTTATGAATTCATCCATTTCAGTATAATTTTCGCTTTATTTCGATTGGGTGCCAATGCTGCTACGTGACTTTCCAAATCTCACGCACCTCCAAAAAACAAGAAAACAAACACAGGCAAATAGCCTCCGAACAAATGGTAACTTTTTACGCTGCGTATAGCAGAGACATAGAGCAACATGTGCGATGCGTGTCGGAGGAGTGTACGCGAAAAGGACGGTTGACTTTCGTATATAAATGTCCTTCTCCCACATGGCTTTATATCGTATTCAATGAACTTATAATAGCTAACAGACGTCAATAATAACGTTAAAGCCAGTTGCTGTTAATGATTGACTTTTTTAGTGCCTAGTAATTGAAATGCTATGAAAAGCAGAAGCACAACTACTGCATAAACAATCATTTACTTGTGGTTTTTGACAATAACAAAATTTCATTTTCAGCTAAAACCGTTTTTTTGGTTTTCTGCACAGTACTTTCTTGATACGCCAAGAAAGTAAAAAAAAATGCTTGGTTTTATTATTATGGTTATATTATTTAACATGACTTTTTGGTTGAAGTCATGACGCAATAAAAAGAAAAATCGGTGGAATTATAGTAGCGAGTTTTTTAAAATTATAGTTTTTTTTATAGATAGTATATGTTTATACAGGAAATGTCTACTGACGTTTTTTAAGCGACGACTTCAAGCGAATGTGTATATATGTAATAATGCGTGGGTGACATTGCTTTGCCAAATAGGGCGCTTAGGGTGATAAGCCTTTACTGTTTATAAATCTGTAACATTGCCATTCCCTTGAATATTGTAGAAATCCAGAATAGTATTATGCCCGTCCCACGTTCGTGTGTAAGAGTAGACTGTTATATTGCTCTCGGTCAAATCTAAAATGAATATCTACTAAATGCAGCAAGATGGGACAATTGGTCGACAAAGGATACTTTCGTGTCATACTTTTAAATTGCAAAAAATTGTACTTTGATACCTAGTGTAGTTAATAACTTGGACTTTTGCATCCGATAGATTGGCATGATTTCGATGAAATTAATTTTTTCAAACGTGGATGTGCTTTAACAACATCACACGATAAGAGAATGAACGAAGAAATGAGCTATGTCACGTCGTCTATTCGTACTTTTTGCCAAATATCCCGGTCTAAGCACGAGAAGTCTTCACGACGTTGCTTAAAAATGTGAATATGCGGGTTCTTGCAATTTCCTGTTATTAAAAATAACGGTAACTATCTTTATTGAAAGCACGAATCTGCTGGTTAGTTAATCTCTAGGTGTGTTTAAAACATTTAATAGACAATAGTGTGCAAACAGCGCGAACACTAATTTTTTAATATATTTCAGAGTTATGCGGCTATGTTGCAATAAATTTTGCCCCCACATCTGCACTGATTTCGCGTGCGGGAAGATAAACGCGACCGTGGAACCTACCACCTCTGCATTATTATTAAAATATCTAGCTACTGGGAAAGGCCAATAGGAAACCAGTTAGATAAACGATCTTATTTCCTGTCTTCCTTCAGGAGCAGATTTATTTTTCATAATAAGTTTTGCCCTTAACAAACTGCTGCTACGTTTTAAACTGTACCTGAAGGTAGTTAGTTAAATAACGGAATCTTACACATTTTCCTTTTTTCTAATCGAAAGGCTGGCCAGCAATAGTACTGAATCTAATTTGAATAAACTTTCATCTCTTAAGTCTGTCTTAATTATGTTCCCTTCTGTTTGTGAAAGTCTGAATATTTCCCTTCTTTAATTATCCTGAATCATTTTATTACGCCTTTTACTTTGCTGTTGAACTTAGGGAAAGTCTCAGTTGTAGTTTTGTCAATGGTTTTAAGATTAATTCTGAAACCTTTTGATTTCTTTAGCAAATGGTGGAAAAAATTGACCAGATGAGCTTTGCTTTTTCATTGCATGTGCTAAAAGGTTGATAGCTTATTCGCCTAACGAATTGATTCAGGAGAATGGTGACCATCTCAATTATGGATGTTATCCTCGTTTTCATAAGATGCTCCGGTAATATAGTTTTCAGTACTATTGATGAATTTTATACTATTATATGCTATTGGTTTCGCAACGGACACTATCGCCGGTCCAGTCAGTCAACTTTGACGAGATTTATTTTATTTAATCCCAGATTCAGGCTTTTGGTTATGCCTGTACGAAAACAGGTCGCTTCTGCGAACTTGTTTTTATTCACAGCTTCCTTAACTAGAAGCCTGCATCTATGTTTGAAAACTGATTGCAAGAATGATGAAAATGTCAATGTTTATATGTGTGTGCGTATAATATAATAATTTTGAAAAAATTTGTGTCTATAGATTATGCTTTTGCTAATTAGGCTAAAAAACCGGCAACTGAGCCAAGACAGCTATAGTCATAAACAAATAAAAAAAAATAAATAAAGATCTCGATTGTCTGAAGGAGATAATAGTTGTAAGGAACGAATGAAGTAAACGAAACGAAAGCAATAATAATGAAGAGCTGTCACGAGAGAAGATATTTTTTTTTGCTGTTGTATGTACATAATTATCAATAAATTGCATAAGTTTTTTGTATATCACGCTAGAGAATTTGTTTTAATAGTGAAGTCTTCACTGCTATTTTTTTTTTATATTATTTTCTCTTTCCTCTTTTTTGTGTAATACATACTTTTAACGTAATTAAATGTTTGCTGTTATGCATAACCGTTATTGTGTCTGTTATTGTATTTTCATAGTTTTTTGTGATTTACGTTATATATATATATTTTTCTCTTTTGTTTTCGGTCTACTCTGACAGAAGGCACTCGACAGACTGTAAATGTAATTAAACGTCATTAAAACAATGTGAGAAATTTTCACTTTTTTTTTTTGCAATAAAGTCTTTATTTTTCCACCACGCCAGAGTTCCGTTTGCGAACTCCACGAGTAACTTTACAAAGGCTGATGAATGCATGTATGTTTACAGGTATGTGTTTAGGTATGTTGTTAATATGTAATCAAGCTTTATGTCATCAACTTTAACAAGTTGTAATGTGAATGTGTATGGCTAACAACAACAACTACATAACAATAATAAAAACAAGAACAACAATATTAACGCCATTGTTTGACTTGAGCCAATTTTCTGCTCACTTCTTTTACGGCAAACTAACCCTAACTATGTTATAATATAGGTAACGATGTAGTGTACAGGAAAGGGCAATAGAAGGCGAAGGGTATAAGCGAAGGCGTAGTACAAAGATCTTGTGTGCTTTTGAATAATGCAACTATCAAAGCACCATCAACTCCTAACAATTTGTTGGCTGAGGGGTCTTGAAATTGTTATAAAAAATGAACAAGATTTGAAACTTATTAGCTTCTCTATGTCTCTTTCTACCTTTAGGGAGTCTCTAAAGGACTGTTTGGGGAATTCCATATGGAGTTGTATAAGAATTATTATAGTTTTCTGTTTTCTCTCTCATGTGTATAACAACTAGAGCCGGTTACAAGTAGCTCTTGTTGTTTTTTATGGAAAGGAAATAATATTTGTTGTGTACTGTTGTTATTTTGTTCTTTATTTTTACTGCAGCGTATAAACATTAAAAGCGGAAAACAAATAAAAACAACTACACAAAAAAACCTTCGCGTAATGTTAGCTAATTTTAATTTTTCATTTGGAAAGTTTTTCTTCTAGTTTCTCCACGATTCATGTGCAAGATTAAAGTGAAGCTTGGTTAAATATTAGTTAAAGTGGAGAAGTTTGAATAAAGTGTAAGGAGTAATTTTAGCTTTATGACTGAGAAGAGAGAGAGAAAAAGTACATCGAAAGATTTGCATATGATCTTTGTATGCTCGATCGGTTCGTATCGATCAAGTATAGTTACATGTTCACTTTATCTCCAAAATGTTCTTTCAGGGCTTCTTCACATCATTCATACTTCTTCTATACAACTGCCTTGGATCGAAATCCGAATTTTAAAAGATCTTATTGGCATCGTACTATACGTGTGCTAAATACTTACAAGAACCTACGTCGCCAACGAAAAGAATGGTGGACAAAATTTTATGCTATAAACTAAGTCAGAATTTGTGAAGTAAGGGAAGCAGTGTTCTATAATATCAAATTTCGTATTGTTGTAACGATAGATGGCAGTACGTGTACGCACTTTCATAACATTGCAAAATACGAATTTAATATTTTCAAGTTGTCTCCATCGATGGCTACTTGGTCAGCAAACTTGGCTTCAGAACTTGGCTATTAGAATTAAATCTGGAAACAAAATTTGCAGCCCATTTTCTATTTGCTTTCTTAAAATTTGAAATGATAAAAAAAATTTTTGTATACGTTAGGTCCTTATATGTGTTTTGATCTATTGGTGAAAATGATAACGTACTGCGAAGTATATACAACGGTTCAATTCGGTGGTATTGACCTTTGTCTGCATAAATGATTTACTCAGTGTATGCAGGGGTTAGTAATGGAACGCTGAACGTTGCATAATATTTTTGATGTTCATTACTTGTTGTTTCACTTGAAGAAATCTGCTGTCGAAGCCCGTCAAACGCTTTTAAGAGCTTATGATGATGCTGCTTCATCATATTCTAATTGTCGATTATGGTTTCAACGGCTTAAAAGTGGGGCAGGAGCTGTTAGACGAAAGCCCAGCCCATCCTCTCAAAAAAAACTTCGAACACTAAAAATGCCGTTTGAAACAGTTTTATTGCTTGCCAGCAAAAAAATGAAGTGTTTTCTGTGGCGTACTGTGTCTTGCGATGAAGGCTGTGTCTACCACAACAATTCATGGGTTAGTCGAAGAGAGCCATCTACTTCGACATTGAAGCGAAATATTCATGCCTATAGAGTTTTGCTATGCATATGGAGGAATCAGCAAGGTGTTGTGCAGTAGGGCTGCTAAAGCAGAAGTCTACGGATGTCAATTAAACGTATTGAACGATGTATTGCTGCAAAAAAGAACAACAACAGCGATTGGCAGAAGCAAAGTCATCCTTTAGCATGTCAACGATCACCCGTTGCAGGAGTTGTCAATGATACACTATTGTAGTTCGAATGGAAACTTCTGCCGCGCTCAGCATACTCACCAGACAAAGCGCCTTCTCTTCATTACCACTTATTCAGATCGATGCAGCACGGCTTGCCTGGCATGCAGTTCCGAAATGCTGAAGAAGTGCAAAAAATAGTCGACGATTGGATGGCTGCCAAACCAATATCGTTCTTTCGACATCGTACTGCCATATTGACAGAAAGACGGAAAAAAGTTATAAAAAGAGGTGGAAAAAATTTTTATTAATTCATACTGTACCAATTTTTCTCAATGAAATGATCAAAATACATGGAAGCTCTTAATAGCCGATCAATCTTTTACTTTTTAAATGAGTTTTTCTAAAGGTGAAGCGAGTATAATTTTTTATTGAAACTGAAGCTAAGTCAATAATTCACCTCAACGGTCGTTGCAAAACTGACTGAAAATAGCGTACTTTGTGGGCTTTTCTTATATTACACTTTAGTAAACGTGGCTGCATGAGAGAATGTGCTTTTCTATATGTGATTATATGCTTTGTCGAGGCAGGGGATTGTGCTCCTAAAAAAAAGGTTATCCAAGGATGTTGCTTATTCCCAATTCGTTTAGTTAAATATAGTTCACCAAAAATATGAAATCTATATGCGGAATCGAACGATGTTAGAGGGGAGTGTAATGCTTTTGAACATCCAGTTGTTCCAACTTGCTTTTCAAAATAATATTCTGACACTTTTCAGGCCATAGTTTTGTATTTAAATGGTCGCATCGTAATGGAGCAGGTACTACAAAGTCTTAAATTATTTATTTCCTAAAACCTATCTCTTTCTAAGTGAATGCACATTTAAATCTTGCTGAATTAACTACGTCGAGTTGTAGAAATAGTTAAAAAAAAAACTTTTGAGAAATGTAAACTCGTACTTTTTAAATAAAAATAAATATTTTCATCAATGTATTATTTAACTGTTTATTCTTCCTGCTTTTGAGCACGAGGGAGAACGTACATATCTTAGGTTATATGAGTGCATATATCTTCAGTTTGATAAGCAATCATAACTGTCTGAAAGTTACATTTATTTGTCTCTGACAGAAAAAAGTCATACTTTCGTTCTCTTCAGTCATTGTTGTAAAACTTATTCTTTTTCAGTTCATTTTCAATCTCCTTTCATCTTACATGCAACCATATCTTTATATATAATATGCAATATCAGGTATAAATTGCAGAGATGATATGAGCAGCCAGCTTTTAAGGAATTCGTTTTCATTCACGTGCATTTACGTTCATACATAATTATATAATTTCCTGTAAAAGTTGAAGGAAATTATTCCTTAAAAATATGTAAAATATTTCAGTTTAGCAAAAACAAAAAACGATACCATTGAACTTTTTTAATTGTTTTTCAATGTGTTAAATAATTGCTGTTTCCTTGCCCTAAAGCTCATAAATGAAGCAAGGATAAAAAGAGTCTAATAAAGAGCGATAAACTTCTCCTAGGCAAGTACCTGCCATAGAATTCTTTAAAGGACATTGGCGTCTCTTTTTAAAGCTGCTGATATGAAAAATGCCCTAAAATGCCATTTCATTAAATTGAGTCTCTTTACTATCATAAATTGCTTACTGTCACTAGTATGCATTGTAAATCTTCTAAATTATGAACATATGAGTGGTATTGTGTGTCACACCCACTTACTTCAGCAAAATGCTTGTCATACTTGTATGCACACAGAATGAAAGCTTCTGTGAATGTTTCGTTTATTCTTTCTCTTTTTTTACGATTTTCACACATTGAAGCATCTATCACAAGAGAAGATAAATGCTTCATAGTATCCGGATTTATGGTATACTCCAATTCAGCTTTTAAATTCAATTGAGAGATTAAATTCGGTTTGTTGCAATTCCTGGAAATATACTAAGTTTGCATTTAGTAGCCTGGATGTGTTTCATTAAGTAAGCACGTTTATCTTTTTTGATTCGAAAAAACTTGTATTTTGTAATTGGAATATGGTCGAATACTCGATTTAAGGAGAAAATTTACAACGCACGTACGCGCTTATGCTGATGTTGAGCAAATTTACTATTTGATCGGATTCCCTTGGAGTTGAGAAACAAAGACAGATCGTATTACTTATTATTATTATCATTGTTAAATAAAAGATTCTATGAAAATTTTTAAATATGGCCACTCTGTAGAACGACATTGTTGGACTGCTCTAAGGTCACTTTTTATCCGAATTTTTCTTTTCATTGCAAACTCTATATCTCATCTGCCTTAAATCATTTGTTTTTAAATACTTAGGGATCTTTTCGTTTTCTTTAATGTTACTTTCTTTGTAGTCTCTCATTTCTTCATTTTTTCTGAATTCTAACGATATTGCAACCGTGCCAGGGAAGATTAGAGTGCCTTTTCTAGGTCTACGCTTGTTACGGGCATCACATGTGTATATTAAGTTCTCTCCAATATTGTGTGGTGTATATTTTTTTTTTTTTATTTTCGACTCCCTTGCTTCGCAGTCATCCATTTTGCTTCAAGACCGTGATCAAAAGCCAAGTGGGCGTTTCTTCATGTTTTGAGTCTTTTTCTACAGGAGGTTATTTGCTGATCACGGTTGTCGTAAGCGTAAGCTATGCAGTTTTCAGTACGCAAGCAATAATTCAACAATAGCTTGTTCAAGAACTTGCAGCGAATTCACGATTGGAGAGAGAGCAGAAAGAGAAACCTAGCAAATTAAATTAATCGATTACTTCCTATTTTACGACGGGAAAGATTTTAATTTATTGTACGGCATAAAATCTATTAGAAAGTTGCAAAAGTGGTAACGATAAAATCATTTTTATTCTAGCCTAAAGTTTGGTAGATTATAGAATAGTTGAGATATACTCATTCGTCCTGCGGAAGGGATAATGCACGCATCAGTACTGGTAAGGGCGGCCTCGACTTATTCACAAATGATGGGTTAGTTTGCATTTCTTGCTATTCTTCGAGGGATTTCATTTATGTTTGCGCTGAAACTAAAATTCTTTAAGCGTTGTTGCAGTGCAGAGAGAGAAAACGTTAGTAATTCGTTAGTATCGTTGCAAATAGAATCGCTAGATATTAGGCGGTAAGATGGGCGCTCATATCATATCGTTACTATTCCGATTTGCAAAAAAGAACGGAAGAAATAGGAACCGTTTTCTTTTCCGTTTTCCATCCAAATGCATTTGCAGTGACTTTGGCTGCATCATTCAGACATTGAAAAGGACTTATTTGGCACCTGGAATGATCAGGAATGGGAGAGCATCATTTCATTTTTTTAATAGCTTAAAAAAAGAAAAGCGCCTTCAAAAGTGGCTTCGTAACGAGTAAGGTTTTCAATAAATAAACCATCTTGTTGATTATTTGATTCGTTGCGATGTCACCAGTTGTCTAACCAGGAAAAAAAGATGGCATTTTTTAAGAAGTTTTTTGAATATTCTCCTCTCCTCATCTTTATAAGTGCTTCTGTAATAAATGCTCGCTCAAATTCTTCAGATGACAACAAGCATTTCTGCCACATCGCGCTGAACAGTTTCAAATGTCCGATGCTGCAAACGTCAACATTGAGAAAGAAAAGAAAAGTGATTGAAAATTAGTTAAGGCAGCGCATGACAACGTCCGCCATTCTTCTTTGCAAACAAATTTTTATGATCCGATATAATCGTGCGTCCCGGGAAAGGGATGATGCATGCATCAGTACTAGTAAGTGCAGTTTCTACTTATCCAAAGTTGATGGGTTTGCATTTCGTGCTCTTCCAAACTGGAAATTTTTTTCATTCTATCCCTTTTTTAATTTTCTTTCATCAACTCATTGGCTTTGTGTATGCGTTTGGCGATCTTCCTAAGTTTTTGCTCTCGCAAATTTTCGTGGACGTTATGCAACAGAGAGTTAATTTGTTCGTCAATGTCTGCTCGCCTTTCTTTAATTTTCGCTCCTTGGAGTAGCGATTTATAATAGGAAGGGGGATGAATTGAAGTGGTTTTGAAGTATTTGTTCTCCATTCCAGACGAGTTCGCGTTTTTCGTACCAATGCAATCAATCTAATAGATTCTAATATATTTTGAGCCAAATAAAGTATAAATCCTTTATTATTTTTATTAAGATGTCAAAGGCATTTTTTTTTAACGGAAAAATTCGCTAAAAATTTTGAAAAAGAAAAAGTTGTTTTGCTTGAGGTTTTATGAATTATTTTCAACTTTAGACTCAACCAAAATACTTGACTGATTTTTCAGGGAACACCTCAATTACATATGCGACATTTACTAGTAAAGTGTAGAAGATTTATTTGGACAGTGTTAGTTGTTGTGCCCATCATCGAAGGATCGGAGTTATAACATATATATATATATATATATATATTCGTGGTCAGAATAAAATTCTGAATTGATTCAAGAATGTCTTTCGGCCCGTCCTTGCAATGAGCTATTGACTATGAGCTATTCACTTTAAAAGCCCTAGAAGTTCTTGTACGTAGCTGATTGAAGGATACGCCTAGCTCATCAATCGCGAATACTAAATCGGTTTATTGCCCATTCCTCGTAAACTATGGTAGAAAAATCTGCACAAATTTGCACATGCATGCTATGAGCGTTGCTGTAGTACCCGTACGAAAATAGTAATATTTGACAACGCCTACAGAATATTATATTGTAATGAAATTTCATCTTTTTGGCAATGCCTTTATAACGTATAGAAACAAGCTTCAACAGATTTATAAAGTATATAAAATCTTGGCCAGATTCAAATTTAGAATGCACCTAAGCATGTCTGCATATTCATTTGTCATCTGTCCGTTTTTTCAACTGTGTAGCATTTGTGGTAACCATCCTCCTGTTCGCAAAAACAAAAATATCGCCAACGGAATTTAAAAATGATCTTAACTTTTCAAAGACGGGCATAGAACGCGTGCGTCCGTCAGGTCTTTGCTTTACGTTTGCTTTACGCTTTTTCGTTTGTTACTGATAAATCACAACCAAAGCATGACAAAATTTCCACTTTTATTCTAAAAATAGAAAACATCAGCCGTGCCCACCCAATATTGTAGATTATGAAAATTTAGTTCTTGTCCTTTTTTCAGCCTCTTTTAAGGTAACGCTAATGGGTATAAAAGATTCGGTCACGATCGAATATAATTTTCTGACGTTGTAAAGTTATTTTAACTTAAGATATATATTAAACGATCAGTGATTGAAAACAAAAATGTTGCTTACTATTCTGTGTGATTTTCAGCTTTAAATGCGATGAATACCTTCTCAGAATTTACTCTTCAATGTTTGGTATTTATATAAAAATAAGGGCCTAATAAGGAAAAAAGGATAACGAAAATGAAAGATAATCCTCAAAGAATTTCGATAGAATTATAGAAATTTTTATTCATTTTTGTGACCTTTTTTTATAAATATTTTTAATATGAAAACTGAAGCAGAAAACTCTTTGCAGACAAGTAATGTCAGCTATTACAACAACAAAAACGATGTAATCTGATGTACAAGTAGTAATATAAAACTATTGCAAATGTATTATAAAATGACAGACAGACGTGGATGAATAGTGCATGGATAGGTGGTGTGTTATTGGAAGATAGCATTTCGCTGATTTGACAAACACATCTTGGATACAAGTTAGGATATCACTCTGTGCTGTATGTTCTGTACGCTCTATATGTTCCGTGTGTTCCGTATGTTTTGTGTCCTTCGTTGTAAGTAAATCAAGCAAACTTGGTAAACTACAAAAATGTTGAATAAAATGACAAACCACTCATTCGCCTATATAACGTGAGTGTACGAGTGCACTTGAACAAGAATTTGGAATTTGTATACATTATGGAAAAAAGAACAGTTGAAAAGCAAAGGGTAGCAAAGAAGTAAAGAAGGGCATCATCGATTTAGGATAAGAGAGAAGGAGAAACTTACTTAATGGTTAAAATAGGTACATATACTCAAGCCATATAACGTATTAGGGCGTTAGTTCTTTACTAAACTGCACACTAAAAGATATATTTGTTATATCTACATGACTATGACCATAGATTATAGATATGTGTGCGTACACAAAGAGCATACATATATTTTATTATGAGAATAAAGTCAAAAATTTATTAAGAAATTTAACAAAAAAATTCCAAAAATGTTGTGTTCATTTCAGGTTACGCAGGTCTCGATACGGGATGGAAGAAGAGTGTCCGGATAGCTAGCAGGTCTTCAGAAAGACCGATTTTTTATTATATCGATGGATTCAGAATCGTTTTTTGGGCCGATTTGAACTCGTCTTTTCATTTGTGTTCCTATGCTCCTACTATAGATTTTCTACTTTGTAACGGAAACAGGAGAAGGATAATAATATCTTGTGACAAGAAAATTAAGTGTTTTACATTTAGGTTACGTCGGTTTCATTTATGGGCCTCCCGCCATATGAGTGCTCCCATGAAAGATATGCACTTAAACAAAGTATAATTTTTGGTGCGAAGTAAATGAAGAATGGTATTAGGCAATGCGATTTAGGGCGTTTAATGGTTGACTTTGCAAGCTAATGTGCAGTATGCATAAAATATATAAAATTTCGGAGAGTTTGATTAATTCAAACAAAAAATGTTGTACAGTGAAGGACAACAAAATTACATTCGGCTCCAAAGAATACTTCCCACCCATCACTTTTCTCTTAGAAAAACTAAAAAAAAAAGAAATTAAATTGAATTTCGTTAATGTATCATATTTGGTAGACGTGGTGGACTTTTTCAATTTTTACATAGACGCTGTAGAATATAAAGGCAAATTTGTATCTTCTATCCGTTGTTGTTTATAATTAACGTTGTTGTTTATAATTAACGAGCAAAGAGCAAACTATTTTGTTTTTGGAAACCGAATTGTTTTCAGACCGTGTTCTACCGCAGGCGTGTTCTTTGACCACCCTCGGCCTATTTTCAACAACTTTCGACGTTTTTGTTAAATGTCAAAGCGAGCATATTTCCCATACATGTTCACACGAACCGAGAGATGGACTTGCAACATTGGCGCTGCAAATGTTTAGACAAGATGACAACGTACTTAACTTTCGGTAATGGGTGTAAAAACACGAAGATACAAAAATTCTTTGGAAGTAGAAATAGCCAGAAATATTGCATGTGAGAAAAAATGTTGGGTCCAAACTTGTACTGTTCATATGTCCATGGCTGTACATGTGTATATAAATACACATACGAATACGAAGAGTGTTGGGTAGAAAAAATAATACGTTCGATTTCGTATTTGTGGCAGGATAGAGGTAAACTGTATGCTTTTTATTGATTTTCGAATTTAACAGTTTTATGGTTTAACTGTGATACAAATGCTCTAAAGGATATAATATATTTTTATATATATATATATATATACTATGTATGTACACGGAAATACACATAGACATACACATACACATACACACACACACACACGTCTGCTTTTATATAATATAGACTCAGGGATATTACCACTGCTTGCAGTGCCAACTACGAACTATTGCGTTTACGTGCTTGTGCATATGTGCATGTTTCTGACAGTACGTATAAATTATTGAAGTGTATCCCATGCATATCCATATGCACAAATATATACATATATAGATTTGCAAACAGAGATAGAAGAGATACTGGTTGGTTCGGTGTAAATTATGTTCGCTTGCACACAAATACGCGCACCTATAGAATGAAAAATTTTGGATAAATAAATTGAAAGTTTGTATATTTTAACCACAAACGCACAAGTTCAAGTTGAATGCCTATCAAATTGCTAATACATATGGTGGAAATGTGTAAGTGGATCGTTTCAAATTATTACTTTTGTTGTTGTTGGTATACACAAACTGGGATTAACACTTGAACAGTATTCCAGCATCTGCGACTGAGCTTCTAGCAATTACGACATATACTCAATTATAGAGTCAATTATCAGTGCAAAGATGTAAACTTATTGTGTTTTTGTAATTCTATCGTTAACTGAAAAGATGTGATTTTCAGTTATATTTGCTTTTCTCTTATATATATTCATATATGTATTTCTTCGTATATCTATATATTTCTTCTTAGCACGATTGCTGCAGAACGGAGATTATATTAAGCAATCTACCAAGAGTGTCCGTATGTTTACATATTTTGATATATTTCATTTAGCAATTTCCTCTTAAATAAATCGAAATTTTCCGCAAAAAAGTTTACGTAAATGTTTTCCTCCATATTTAGTACATGTTCAGCTTGTTGTTTTGCAGCCGCCATTTGTTTCACCTCTTATATCCGCTTTTGTGGTCTTGCAAATTAAGTTCTTCACAGGAAATTATGTGCAAGTATTTAGAGTGCTTTGGTTTACTAAAAATAAATAAGGAAACCATATATACCTTGAGTGCACAGTCACACAAATATTCATTAAGCACAAAGTGTATCGCTAATTGTAGCCGTCGCAGTAGATCACCGCTATAAAATAAAATTCAAACGGCATTGGAATTTGCACAATTCGCCCTATAGTTTGGATCAATATTACTTACAGTAGAGTGAAAGTTGCTAACAAAGATAATTTAATAATTGTTACATGCTCTAGAGAAGATATATAAGGTTGGATGAATGTATTTGTACGGCAAAGAAAAATGCACAAACAATCCCGCAAATGATATTTGTCGAGGAAATTGTAGGTGGGGATAAATTTAATGAAAAATCGTAGCAGCGTTTGCACAAATATCTGCTAGCGATTGGAAAATAATTTATAAAAAGTTTTTTCAATTCTTACGTTGATTTGAGCAAAGAACACTACATGACATTGACGTTAGCGTTATATTTTGATCTCTTTTTCCTATATCCCTATATTGTCCGATATAGCTGTATATTTAAAACATCTGTTATCTAGCTAGTGGATGATGTGTTTTTACTGTTCAATGTTGATCGCACATCCAATGAGACCCTTGAGCGACGTGTAGATGGTTGTCTGGAGCTCTGTAAATCGGCTTATATTAAATCCTTCTAAGACGAAACCGATTATATTTAGTTCTGTTGCCAGTCCTTCTCCTGACGTGTCCTTTCATCTAGGTCGGGTCAGAAGTGTCTGAGCGTGGTCGGTGTCATAAAGTTTGGTGTACTCTAAAGATGATCTCTGCTTTGAGTATATATCTATCTGTGCACATTAGTTAAAAGTTGGCTCATGATGCTTTATGCGGCAGATTCTATATTCTCGTTCTGTTTCTCTTGTTGTTACTCTCGATACGTTGCGACTTATGGTTCATGTAATTGTTAGATTCGTATGTAACATCAAGCGGAGGGACCATATGTCACTTCCAAAAGTTTCGTGATTGTTCTTTTAGTGTCGTAACTTGGTCTTGGTCTACAATATGATGAAGAGTGGTTTACCCTTAATATTATGTAATAAATTTAGATTTTTGCACTGTGCTCGAAACTCTAAACTTTACATCCTAAGCATCAATAGGCTGATTACCACATGAACTCAGTGTTTTCTCTCATTCTAATACTGTTTTTCGTCTTAAACTTATGAACTATTTTCGCAGTCGTGCATGATTGCCATTTTGGTATGCTGAGTTGGCTGGGACTGAGTTAATACTGCGGTATGATCGCGTATTTCTATATGCATTAATTAATGTAATTATCTATCTACTGCACACGTAAATCGTATGCTTGAATAAATAAATAGATAAATATAATAAAATAATGTATCCCAAATGTTGAAACCAAATGATTTGTTGACTTTAATCTGCCGCAGGTGTCATGGAGTATTGAAGAGCTTTCATACCGCTTGATTCTTTCTTTTAATTGTAGTATTTATTTATTTATATTCTAAGACATGAAACTCAACTCAAATCGATCAACAGCCGGATTCAATTGACCTTTAGAGGCAGTATGTTAATTACTATTAAAAACTAGTATAAAGTATATAAGGAGAAGCAAAGGGAAAAGATAAATAAAGAAAAAAGCAAGCACAAAGCTAGTACAGAGGCACACGCACAAACAGTGCAGATCCAAGTTGCAGCTGAACTGCTAAGCCGTTGTAAACATGCAAAAGCTTGGCAACCGATAACAACGCTAGTTACTTCGAATTTTCGAACCGTAGTGAGATGTTAAAATTGCAAGTTAGTTTGAATATGACATACGTAAATCGAATGTTGTTGTTTTGGTAGACTTTAACGAGTCCGATATTGAGGTTATGCGACAGACATCATTTATGTTTCTGCGAACATTTCTGAACGGATTAAACACCTTATAATTGTATTTATGTTGACTAAGCTCAATTAAAATTAAGTGTCCAGAGAAGCGATTGGGAACATTAAAGCTTATCTTCCCAAGTAATGTGGTAGAATGGATAGTACCATTAATTATCTTAATTAAGAAGGAAACACGAAGAAGCAGTCTACGTTTGTCAATTGACGGTAAGCAGAATCAACTTAGCAGAAGCAACCTATTCTCATAAGGAGGCAGAGAGACAAGCGGGTCCCAAGCTAAGGCCCTAAGGGCAAACAGCAAGAATTGTTTGTGAACCGATTCAACTGAATCCAGACAATATGTATAGAAAGAAGACCACACAACAAAGGCGTAATCAAGTGTTAATCTAACTAAGTGCATGTATAGCCTTCGGCTCTTTGAACCACCTTTTAATGCATCCAAGCGCTGACTTGTCGTTCAACGTTTGCAGACGATGTTACTCTATTCGAAGTGTAATGGATGTAGAAATTCTTGCTCGTGATTTACTCTTAATGGTATATTGGTGTAGAATTAATCTAATGTCGATGAACATTTCCAATTGCACAATAGATGTTATTCTCTAGATCCTTTCCGGTTGATTATACCTGCACACAATTGATGGCCACAACATTAGGAATGTGATATGTACACTGACTTTGGTGTTTCAATCGATTAAAAAATGAACTTCTACTCCCATACGCAACCGATTGTAAATAAAGCAAAATATTCTTTGGGTTTTACAAAAAGATAATCGAAAGACTTTGATGATCTCTATATAACGAAAAGTGCCTTTATGGCGCTTGGAAGTTCTAGAGTATGTATCAACTGTGTAGGCTCCAAAGTTTTCCTGTTAGATAGATAGTATAGAATAGGTTCAAACACATTTCCTCCCATTTGCCCTGTGTGGATTATGGTGGGGCATATCCTTATCTCTTCCACCCTATAAAAAATCGCTTAAAATTAATTGATTTATCGGTGCTTGAGAAAGTAAAGGCACATGTTAAGGACATGCTTTGCATATATAACCTGATAAAGGCAGTTTGCTCAGTAAATTATCTTCAAGCGCTTCATTTCACTGTTCTGGGCGTTATGTTTCAATGACGCTATCTCAATGCTGCACAAATTACGAGTTCCTTTCGGCGTTCCCCGCAGCTTGTAGAAACATGAACGGCTTCTAGACGCACGTTTCATGTTCGCATTAAGAGAAGATTTCTCCGTATAAACTGAGTTATTGGTTGCCAGATGTGCGCCTATGTAGTTGCACTCATGCGCAGTTTCAGGGCTAATTACATATATTACCAATAGGATTAGGTTATTGACAAATTGTCCGTCAGTTTGATTGCACAACCTTGACAATGTTAACAGCAGAATCCATACATATAGCTTTGTCTCTCTGTCTGTTCTGTTAAAACCGCCAGTGCTCTCTTTTTCTCAAATAAATGGAAGAAATTCTACAAAAATGTAACATGAATTAAACACAATATATGATATATGTGATATGTCATAAGATCGGCATAAGGATTGATTTAATTTGTGGTTTATTTTTATTTGTTGCCCCGTTCAGCATTACGTTAGTCGTTTAGTCATGCAGCTTCAAACAGATATGCGTTGAATATCGAAACCGTTTTAATTGTAACTACCACTGGAAGTTAATAGTCAGTATTTACTTTAATTCGTGAGCCATTACCAAAAATGTATTGAAATTTCCAAATTTTCTTTTCTTTGTATTCTCAAACTTGGTTGTAAATGTATTCTTGATCAATGAGCACTTAAAAGCCATCTTAATTTGTCCTCAGAACCACCAGAGTATAAACACGAAAGCCTTAACAAAATATTAATTTTACGCAAAGATTTAAAGAGTATATGGATTTGCAATACATCGCAACGCTTATGTATACGTCCGTCAATAGCAGGGATTTTTACCATTATTGCAAAACTTGCGAATGAGATAGATATGAGATTTGATAACCGGTATATAAGTTTTTATCTCAAGAATGAAAGCGGGTGCGATTTGACACGAAAAAGCGCGCAATTGCTGAGAAATTTTTAAAAAAAACAAAATTGTAAAGTATGAACATTCCTGGCAAAAAAAGGTACTCTGCCATGTAAAAGTTAGATGCAGAAATGGTCCAGCTCGAATCAATGGCATCGCAACAATTAAACATACGTTAATGTTTTGCTTTGTGGTTATTGAAGGAGAGGAGAGCCAAGAGTTTTACCGAGCAGAAATACGACTTCCATTTACGTGTTGAGCTTAAGTCTTTCAGAAGAATTGACTATGTTGGAAGTATAAATAAATTCGATCCAGTTTTTTGTGGATCAATGATCAGGCTTGTCAAAGCACTGTCTATCCTTGGCTGTATCACTTTTTCTCACCTCTCAGACAATTTTCGAATTCCATCTGGCAAAAATATATCATTTTCTCAAAAGAACCCATGCTTGGCTATCGTCATAAGAAGCGAACCGTCGTTCGAGCAAATAATAAGTCACCTATTGAAACTCGTGTTAATGGGACGGAGCAATGTCTGCTGACAATCGCGAGGAAAGTAGGACATTCCAGATTAGAATTGGATGTCCAAAACGGGGGTTGCTATACGGGGCGGAATACCTTCATACTAAAGATAGATCATTTGTCATACAGCTTTGTCATCGTTGTCCTTCCGATACCGTGTCATCGTTATTTGGGCTTTGGAAATCGTCATGCATCCGCTGTTCATTAGTCGTAAGGTGTAGGAATGCTATCCTTCGAATTAAGCAAGAAACACAAAATTTGCCCCAAGTGGCACTGCACCGGAACTACACCAATGTCTTAAGAAACTATATACTGTACATTTTACCGTAATAATTCTTATAGCTGCATAATCTTAAATGTAGTACAGACATTGGCTAAGTGGAAAAGTAGTAGAATGTTTCCAGACTTCAAAAAGCATCTGAAAAGTACAATGAACGATATTAAAAATTTCTTTTTAGAGTTCGCTTGAAGATTCATTACACATTTACACATTTTAGTTCGTTATATGTGTTATAAAAAATATATCATACTTTGCAAAACCATATTTCGGGCAATTCCACTCATGTACGCATATAATTAAAGTCTACAATCTAGCCGAATTGGGAGAAATGTAACACGAAGTTACAACGTATATATGTGAGGAGTGGGAACGGCAAAATTCATCAGAAAAATTCATTAAAAATGTTCATCAACCGTGTCGAAACAAAACAGATCGTTTAAAATGAGATTTTTGTTTTTAACTCGTGTTAAACCAAATTTCGTGTCAAAAAAATTAGTGCAAACAAAGAGTTAGGTGTAATTTCAAATGAAAAAGCTATAGTTATAGTCAGCACCATACAATAGTACTCATACTCTCTCCTAACAAAACGGACTAAATTAATGTAAACTCCAAACATTTGAATTAATTACTTTATTTTATATTTTGGTTCTCGCAAATATGAAAATTTTAAGAGCAAAAAAATGTGCAGATCGCATAGAAATGGACTTAGCATCGCTTATGCTGCATTGTATAGCCAAAGTGTGTTTTATTCAATAAAATCTTTTCAAATAAAGTGCGGATTTGATTTTAAGATAATGGACGGCATAACTTTCTTAGAAACCCAATATCTTCATGTATATTACGTATTTTATTCTTTAGAAAGATTTCATAAACAATAAATTGCATTTCCGTTGACAGTAAGAGAACAATCTGCAAATATACGAAAAACTATAATTGTGTCTGTCAAATACGTATCCAAGCATAACATTTTATATTAAAAAGTATAAATGTTTTCCCCTCGATATTATTCCAAAACGTTTTTTATGCTATTCTTAGTAAATTTCAACATTTTAAATGGAAAATAAAACGTAAAGAGGAAAAAAGAACAGAATAAATTCAACAGAAACTTTGCATCAAGAAAACACCCTAAAAATATGATGACAAGCGAAAGAAAACCACAAGAAGAAGAGCGAGAAGAAACTGAATATGAAATATGACAAATTATTTAAGGAAAATTCGCAGAGTAAAAGAGACTCAAAAACATGCATAATAAATGTAGGCAACTTCCGGTGTCGATTTTCAAACAGACACAGCGTGCGCCAACCCCAGACGCCTAAAGTTTATTAAAAAATAAAAAAAAAAAATTTTTTTCGTATTTTTTTTGTTTTTTTTTTTTGTTTTCATTTCAAGTATCTCTATAAAGCAGGTAACCGATGTAAACATATCTTGTAAGTATTTTGAACGTTACTATTGTCATCGAACGCATCTCATTTCGATGATCAGGTAGACATTGCAGAAGCAAATATGAAAGTCTTGAGCGCTGGCGGATAATTAATCAATATTTTTTTTCCACTTTTTATTAAAGCTGCTATTGAAAACCTTTTCAACATACACGCGCTATATATTAAACTAAAAGCATATATTGATAGCGAGACTTTTAATAACGCCTACACATATGAAAAGTTTTTACGCCAACTATTTAAATAATTTCGCTTAGTAAGACGCACAAATAGACACACACATACCGCAGAGTTGACTAAGAGGTTTAACGTCATATTATAAAGTCTTAATATTCGAAATTGTTTTTTTTTTCTACTCATTTGTGTATATTTGCGTGTATGTGCGGTAACGCCACCATATGTCGTTATTGTTGTTCTTACGCCAACACATTTATTATCATCCTCATCGTCATTCATAGATTTGTAGTCAATTCAAAGTATAATAGCAACGTATTATTTTTGTTTTTTATTTTTTTTAATTTTGAATAAAAAGATCAAGATCAAGTGTTATGAGTGTCAACAACATAAGCAACAGCCACACTGTCAGTTGAATAGTCAACGAAATATTTATTTTGACAAAAAATTTGATAATAACATTTGAAATTCGCATACATGTATTTAAATGGACGTATATAGAAATGTACAGTGTTGAGTGAAATTAGTTAATACTTCATTATAATCGTAAGCAATTCATTTCATATTATCGTCAGAATTTTTATAGCTACCTAGATATTAAGAAAAACAGAAAAAAAAATGCAATCAATCTACACACGATGTTTCGATATCCACAGTCGTAAGGGTGTCGTAAATATTTCAAATAAGTTTTTTACATACAGAGCTTTTTCAAACACAAAATTTTTATTCTAAAAAAAAAAATTCTAATTTTGACAGTGTCTCACATAAACTTATTTATACAGCAACAAAATACATTTGTCGGTTTATTACCAGACATATGTTAGTGGGAAATGTGCGTAAACCGTGTAAAAAGACCGACTATTTGAAGAAATAAACTAATTCTAGAGATTTCGAAAATGGTTATGTCCATCATTTAATTAAATATTCATTTTCGTAAAAAAAACACTTTCGGGCAAGTAATTTATCAGTCATATGACTATTGTTATCAACTGTTTTCTTTTATTTGTACTGCTGATTAGTACCCGACCAGAAGAAATCTCATAGCAAATATTAAGTAATAGCTACGGTGTAACTGAAAACGATGAGCTAGATTTGCTGTTGACTAAAACTTATTATTATTATTATTACTATCATAAATTTAGCCAGAGAATAAATTCTAAGACCAAAATCTTAAAGCACTAGCATCTAAGGCTTTAGGCTTTATTTAAAACTCTACCGCACTTGAGATTTGAACCCACGACCATTGAGTTGGTAGTCGAGACTCTTGCCTA
This sequence comes from Glossina fuscipes, assembly GCF_014805625.2. Lineage (NCBI taxonomy): Eukaryota > Metazoa > Arthropoda > Insecta > Diptera > Glossinidae > Glossina > Glossina fuscipes. The sequence goes on along the minus strand of NW_023998454.1, from coordinate 1,810,287 downwards.
CTCGGCCACTCAGGCGGATGAGACTAAAACTTAAAAGTATCTAACGGTCCCAAATATGTAAAAACTATAGCAAGAATAATGAACGTATACTCTAAGAAAACCCAAAAAAAAAAAAACAAGTGAGAACATTATAGTCGGGGAAGGCCGGCTATTAGATACCCTACACCTACATCTAACACTCGTTTTCGATAACAATACACCAAAAGTTACATATTATTTTTCATGAAAGTCCGAGGAGGTAGGTGTGAGGAGGATTCCTCATATGTGGCATCCAAACAAAAAGACCTACGTTCGAATTCGGTGAGGTTGATTTTGATGCCATTTCACTATTATGAACAACATACCCTGCACAACAAGTGTTAGGCTTCTACTGCTAGCTAGCCATATCCTTCGTATTTGAAGTACTATGCAAATAACATCTTTAATAAAACATGTTAACAAACATATATACGTTAAGGCAAATAGTTAAACATCCAAGAGTAGATGTGTGTGGCATAATTCCGGTCATTTTTAATTTTTTTGTCAAAACTTTTCACTTTCTGTTACAAAAGCTTAATGTATATCTATGAAGAGCGCAAAACCTCATTTATATACTCTTTAGATCTTATATTATCAATGCGCCAAGCTACTGTATGAAAAAATTATGGTTTGTCAGTTCACTTTGTTATTCGATTTTATCATTTAGTGAAGCTAATAAAATGCAAAAGGTCCCAAAATGTTCCATTGTTGCTCAGATAGCTGCGAATCAATTTTTTTTCTCATCACTATTGATGCAGAGTGGAAATACGTGCTGCTTTTCATATATCTATATAGATATTTCATTCATATGCAATTTCTTTTACGTACTTTAAATAGAGAAATAAATTTTGGTTTTCTATTTATTTGTGAAATTTTGTTTAGTTTGGCACGTACGGTCTGGTTTAACAAACAGATGGTATATAGCAATGAGATAAATATCCCTTTGAGTTTTCCTTTTATTATTCATTTTGCTTAGAATTTCAAAACAGTTTTCTTCCTTTTTTAAATTCACATGATATGTTATATTTTTATAACCTAAACTACTTGCGGTACAAAATATATTACTTTTGTGCGGACGCATGTAACACGCAGAAGAGCTTATGATAGACCCACCTTTTATTATACCTATCGATTCAAAATCATTTTCTAAATCGACCTAAGCGTGTCTGTTTGTCTTATCTATTTTTGTGTATCTGTCGTTCTGTCCGTCTGCTACCTGCTCACGTGAATTTGTGTGCAAGTTACAGGTCGCAATTTTTGAGATATTTTGATGAAATTCAATGCACTGACGTGCGTTGATCTAGGGACGAAGGCTATTGACCATGGTTTGAGTCAGTCTATTTTTCAGTCAGTCTACTTTGTGCAGTCGTTATATGGAAAAAAATTGCAATTGTAGACATTCTACATTGATATGAAAAATTTTGTTCGACTGGATCAATTTTTTTAAGCCTCTCTCATAACACCGTTCTTACGAAAACTGAGTCTTTACATAGTAAAAAAGTATAATATTTAATATTTTTTGGACGCCATCACACGTAAGGCTTTCTCCATTATGCTTATAAGCAGTATAAGAGCAAGTTTATATAGGACAACAATAATGATTAAAACGGCAATCAGGTAATGTTTAGGAAACTTAGGGCTTACGATCAACGCTTGCTTACGTTTCTTTATCGAACGTCTACGCATATTTAATGATAGACATATATTCGATCGGTGATCTGGCTTGACTGAACCCTGTTAAGTAATTTTCTAACCAGTTGATCCCTAGGAGCAACTTAATCAGAAGAGGTGGTAGAACTTCTATGTTGAAAAGAAAGAAATCATTAAATGACAAAATTATGATTGCTTTCGTATTTAGTGGAATTTTTTTTTTTATACCTGCCGCCGTGTATATGTTAAATTTATCGAATGTTTGTTAAACATTGAGTAGTAAAGTTGGTGCAAAATTTTCTTCTTATAAAATCTTGTAGAAGAAAACATTCAATTTTTCTTATCAAAGCTTATCTCAAATTTATTTTTATAAGGTAAAGTTTGGAAATTAATTTTTTTTTCTTTTTAAGTCAGAGGCATTTTTCGACAAAAACTCGCGGGCTACGTTTTAAGAGCTGAGCAGCAGTGACACCACATGTTTGTAAGATAAGTAACTAGGGGTTAATGTGCAGACACTTTTAGAAATATTTTGAGAAAATATTTCAAACAAAGCTTTAAAAAGAGTTTCATATTAATAGTTAAGAACATATTCCTTCGTATCTAAATGGAAGTAAACACCAGAGCAAATACCAGTTTCGTATGTCCAGATGTGTATGTACTCTTTGATTTTGTGGGCAAACTGCAGAAAACTTAAACTTTACATTTTCATTTTTTGAATTACAGATGCAGATGCATATGTGCATTTGTGTATACATGATCCACATTTTTACTAACAATAGCAAAGCAATAGTAATCATAATAATAATGAGTATACTTTAATCGATATTTTGCGGTTTGCAGTTGTGTTACTAACCGCTATGTTTGTTGTATGGCATATATGCGTATGGTACGGGTGTTGGTGTTGGGTTTACTTTTTTTTTTCTTTGGTGAAAAATCGTCCGCTGAACGTGTTTGTTACACTGCGTTTAACAATATGAAAACATTAGTCCCTCAAACGATTTCACTCTATGGGAATTTTTCTGTTATTGTGTGGCTTAGTTTGTTTTTTCTTTGTTACCATAAACACATGCTGTATATACACACACAAATCTCTTTCAGTACATAAGCATACATATTTATATGATGTGTTTACATACATTTGCACGGACATACATTTTTGGTTATGTCGATTTTGAAATGTGGTCTAATTTTAATTTCTAAACTTTACCGAAACACTTGTATAGCAAACAATGTATTCACAAATGTGCTTGTTTTTGCGGGTTTGTGTGTGAATGTGGTTTCCATAATAAGGTTTTCTTTTTTTTTTTTACTTATGAATTTTTTTCTTTCCAAACATGATGAAAAAATGTTTGAAAAACTTACTCATACAAATAAAGCCTGAAAAAAAAGAGTTTCTTTTATTTAGCAAAAATCTTTAAATTAAACATGAAAACCGAAAAGCGCCGAAACATGTTTTTAATGAAGTTGATCATTGTCATTATTACGTTACACTGACGATGGATGTTCTATAAGGAATGGACAAAGGATGGGCGATCTATTGATTTATTGTTTTCTTAAACCGAGAGCAGCAAACATTCTGATATGATTTTCCTTGAAAAGACAACTTAAATCTGCGTTACTCATGCCTAAAGGAAAAATACCATTTTTAATGACCGTCAAGGCGGCCCTTTGGAACCTACCTTAACTATCTAACGTAAATAAATCAGAAAAAAATGAATTCCCAATTGTTCAATATTAACGGTTTACTTCAGAGATGATAAGAGATGTGCGTTGGTGGGCTTGGCCGATAACATGTGATAAACATGTTTAAGCTTCCACGTTGTGCCCTTTGTGACATAAAGAACGTTTGAAAGGCGTTAAGAAACATAAATACTCTGGATCTGTGCGGTCTGAATCGATATAGTGCTTACAATGCTTATTTGCCTTCGTATCTAGCGTTTGCTATTGTTAACAGTTAAACCTAGGCACATACAGCTTAATACTTGTGCCAATGATTGATAGTCATGAAAATGGGCGTTTTATACAATGCCATATATAATTTAAGCAGTCATTCTGAAGAACTATACAATTTTGGGACTACCACACGATTATAACAATCTATCCAATGGCATGCGGACATTGGAAAACGCGCACCAGCTTCGTGTATGTTGGCGTTGTGGAAAAGCGTTTTTGTGTTGTTAATGACAAAAATGGTACATTTCATAATACAAAAATCATGGTACTAGTGGACTAGTAGCCCACCCATTATGCTTGCTTCTTACGTACATTCTGCTACTTTTTATATGCATATGTTACTGTATTGCATTGTTTTCCTGTTTCCGTTTGCTTTTAATACACTGCTGCAAATTTATGATAACACGTTATGTGTGCATATATGTGTAAGATATGTGTGCGATGTATGCATATACATATAAATATATATGTATATTTACACAGATAATGACATCTTTTGCACACATTTCACATTTTCTCATTTCCTTTTAAAGAAAACGAAAAAAAAAAAAAAAAAATTGAAAAAAAGTAAAACCACTCTAGTATATGTGTGTATGTGCAGGTTTTGAAGATTCCTTCACATAGAGAGATATTTATCAAAGTTCATGGCTAGAAAGCCTTTCGACTTCATTGAGTTCCAGCTTTGTTCTGACGTGTTAAATGTGTTTTTATCAAGTAGAGCATTGAAAAACGTGACTTTCAATGATTTCATGCTTCTTAGTCAGATATATGCAGGTTTGAATAAGTTTTAGTTCCTTCCTATTGTATTCAATCTTTTTTTTTTAAGAGTATATTCTTTAAAAGTTTTCAATTTTCGTCGTTATCGTTGCCTTTATTCTTGTTGTTGCTGGTTTGCTACCGTAAGCATTTGTCAAAGGATGTAATTATTTTATGCTTCAGGATACAAATGTCACATTGATGATGATGATGATAATAATGATGATGATGATGATGATGACTATGTTGAGATATATACACACCGCATCAATACAATGTTAAAAAGAACGCGTTTGCTTTCATATTTAGTCGTTGTCTTGTCATATTTTTCTTTTATACCCGCATGCATACATACATGCATACATACTAAGTTACATACACAAATGTATGTAATATTATGTTGTGCTTTTGTTTTTTTCTTATTCTCTCTTATTCTCTCGCTTGAATTTTCTTATCAGGAAAATAGGTGGAAAATGATTTGTTTGTGTTGCTTGCTTTGCTCCTCTTTTTCTAAAATTACATGAGTCAGACAAACGTCGACGAGACATGGGGGAGAGAGAAGGGCAAAGAGAGATTGCTCGTAAAAGAGTGCGAGTTATCGCAATAATAATCAGAACAAAGTGTTATATAAAAATATTGTTAACGAATCTGTAAAATCGAGATTTGTACGCTCATACGCCCCTTAAGCTGTTATTAATGTAATACATGTGAGTTGACAATAAAATAGATAAAGTAAAGCATATAAACATACAAAGTTGATTGAGATAGATACGTTTCTTTCTATCTTTATTTATTGCTGGGCTTGATTTCCGAAATCTTAAATCCATTAAATAAAACTTAAATTCGTTGAAGTTTATAGCATTTTCATGTGCAAGTTTGATAGATAAAAGCGAAATAGCTAAACTTACACACTTCATGGACTTTAATCCAATCATCCAAATATCCTATCGACACATTATAGATAATAGCGAAATAGCTAAACTTATGCACTTCATAGGTCCTCTGAAGCGTATTTCTAGAAGAAACAAATCTATTATTTCTTCATAGTTCGGCAATAGGTGTAAAAATATTATTTACAATGTTATTGCTGACTATTACCTATAGAATCGTTGTGATGACTATTTTTCTCTCTAACTTGCTCACACTTGTTAAAAGCTGATGATGATTTCTTGCATAGGATTGAACATCAAATGCAAATAAATAGGAAAAACAAAAAGTTTTTCATTTAAAAATGATTCATAAGGGTTGCCTTAAATACAAGAACAAGATTCGAAATGCCTTCATATCCAACATGAAAGCTCGAACCGAAACAAAAGACTTTATAGTATCTTGGTTGATCAAATTCTAAAAATTTTTGACTATATTTGCCCTAGCAGGCAGAGGGTAACAACCCAACCTCAAGTGTGGTGGAGTTTTCAGTAAACTCGATAGCTTTAGATGCTAGCGCTTCAAGACTTCAGTTTTACAATTCATATCTCCGAATAAATAATAATAATAATAACGTTGTAGTGTGATAAGTAAGCTCGATACTTTCTAATTAATTCGTTAATTCGTTGACGTAAAGTGAAGGACGTGAAGAAGAAGAAAACGATTGATAAATGCGGATATTATTTATTTGTCGAAAACAAGAACAGGTGACATTTTAATCTAACTTTATTTTATATATAAAGTATGTCATGATATATGTTGATTTGGACAAAGTAACTCGCTCAGTTCGCCGATATGCTCGTGGAACCCTATTAACAGGTGTCAGGTATCTGAGGTAGTTAAGCATAACAAGTTTAATTTAGTTTAAATTTCTTCTGACATTAAATCGGACTTTTTCTATACGCAGCTTAGCTCAAAGCGATCATAAGACATCATCAAATATTATACTATGTCGAAATTCGGGTTTTCACTCCGTATATAAACAAACACGCGCGACCAATTACGGGGGAATCCTGGATTTACTTTTCTCTCTTAGCAGTGGCAGAGTACAAGAGAAAACGGACACAAATTGCAACTTTCTGAGAAATTAAGTCTATCTTCTGTATGCGTATACCAATCGTAGAAATCAAAATGAATTAGGGATTCGTGTTCATAGATACTCCAAGTAGATAAAATACATATTCTCTGTATTCACTACATATCTATATTCCGAGTATACTTTACGTAGGAATTTAACTGAAATATATTCGAGGTACTTTTCAATTTTCTTGTGGTCAATGAACTGTTTGGTCTTAGATGGAAAATCTAATAAAAATAATGTTTAGGCCTTCAAGCAAATAAAGGCCTTAGGCTGTAATATGAGGAAAGCTTGACATACTTACAATCCTCATCTTTAAGAGGCGAAGAGCTGCGAGCAGGGTAGGGGTGGAGGAGTAGAACTCTTGTTGTTGCATTCACGAATTGTGATCAAGTACAAAGTAAATGTATGCGCGCCCGCCCAACAAGAGAAGCTTTGCGAAAAAAAAACCAGCACAAAGTCTACCCACATACACACTTACATGTGCAGAAACATAATAAGTAACCACAATAGGCCGTGATAACATATATATATGCATACATAAATAAGTGAGCAGGTATATGAACTCATCCAGGTATATGAAGCCATGGACATGTAAATAGCACTGACAAAACACATAGATTTACTAAATAATAACAAAATGCGAAAATATATTTTTATTTTAAAATATAATTTGAAATATATAGAAAAAATTGTAGAATGTGCAATTAATTGCAAAAAAATAATGAATACACTAAGCATAATAGCAACTGTACGAAAGGTCTTTTCACCTAAAATTACCACAAGGTTTACTACGTGAAAAATATTGATATAAAGTCTCATAACCAAGTAGGTTAATTGCTTTCTTTTCCATCAATTACCCAACATTCCTGACCAATGCTTTCGATAACCCTTTAACATGTCTTGTTCGATATGCAACACCAAACTTCTTTGATAGCTTCCAAAAATTCATTGTTGTTTTTTTACATTCTTCACCGAAGGTTCAACGAGATTCTCTTCGTTTTCTAAGCGCCGGCCTTTCCCAAAATTTTAATATTTCCTAATAATAAGGAGTCATCTATAATCCTTACCAAACGGGTTAGGCCGTTAGCGTGTGTTAAAAATTAATTTTTTGACAGAGTGTCGAAAGTATAAATATAAGAATCTGTCCATTTTGCCTTTTGTCTTTCCAATGGGTCTTCCAAATGCAAAGTGCAACAAATTATTTGACGTTGGACACGCGTTGTGGTATCTGCGACGACCCTTTTGTTTTTTTTCTGGTCGTTTCGTAATACTTTTTTGCCAGTATGTTGACTGGGATAAAGGACAAACATTTAATGTATTTTTTACGAAGGAGATCGCTTGCCGCCTATCCATAAAAATACTACACTACTACATTTAGGCGCCTCTTTGTCAGTCTACCCGGCACATTGTAAGCAAATCGGTCATTGATTCGTTGGTAATTGGTATGTACGACTTATATTGTTCGGTGTTGCGTGTGTAGACCATGACCTCGGCAAGTGGAGCATTAGCTTTGCTTTCATTCTTAACGGAATCGTACTTAACTTTTCCGGATCACTTTAATGGTGCAACCAGCGCAGCCATTTTTTTCTTTCTTGGAACATATAATACAATTCACGATATATATTGTACTTTTCAGCATTGCAATGAACCACATGTTCTAACAACACTCCAAACCAATTTGGATTGTGAAATAATGAAAATGATCTTGATTGAAAACATGTAAAAGCGTTACTCTGTAACACGCCCTAACCCTATTCATGTAACGACATTTCAAAGGAAGATTTTAAGTAGGAAGTGGTCAAAAAAATCCCCTGATTCGAACCATTTGTGTTCGTTCTTGTGCTAAAATACACCAATGTACCAAACTTGTTCCATATACCTGAAAAATAACGACATGTAGATTGGATCCAAACGAACAAAGATATACGGGCGGAATAACTTTGTGAATCGATCAGTATAATAAAAGACGGATCTATAACCAATCTTTCTGGGCGTTGCATCAATTCGCGCGTTAACTTAATATACTCCTGCAACACAGATGTTGTAGGATACAATTATTTTTATATTTTATAACTGAGTTTAGCATCCGTCGTATTAACCGACAAAATGAGAAAGAATAAAAAAATGATCAAACAACTTTTCTAAAACAGTATTTGTTCGTATCACAGCATGGCTAAGAATAAAATTCTTTAGTTATATAATTCAAAAATGTTTATTAAAGTTTCTCGCGGTAGTTTTTAATGTGTCCAGGGCTGTACGTTTATTTATAAATGATAAAAATCCCATAACTATGTGTGTAAGTAATAAAGCTGTTATTTATGCAAGTTAAATAAATAAATAATAAAGGAAAAAAAAAGGAGAAAAGTTTTCTATAAAAATATTTTTGCTTACTTTTACAATTACACAGCTCAACCGCAAAACAACTCGACATCAACGTATAAGTGTCAACGTTGACGATTATGATGTTGTTGACGTTCGTTTGATATACACTGCTTCATTTACACGCACACCCGCAAACCCTTTCGCTCGCACAATCGCATTCGTTAATGGCAACAAAAACACAAGAACAACTCTCACAATTAAACAGACATACAGCTAGTCAGTTTGTCAGTTAGTTATTTGGTTAGACAATCAGTCAGTCAGTCAGTCAGTCAGTCGATCAGTTTGTTTGACTTATTTCTTTATGCGCATATGAAATTGAGTGTGTGGTTCTATAAACACCCGCTTATGCGAAATGTGTGTGCACTTGAACTGTTATAGCTATGTATATTTCAACTTATTGTTTTAATATCCCGATGTAGTTGAGGGCGTGGTGCCGCATAACACTTTTTTATTTTACTCTTTTGCTGCCATCTTCTACCTTAGGAAACTGTCACATATGGTTGAAAGACACAAAGTTATCATTTGTTTGTTTTGTTTACTTTTACTGTAACACATAAAAACCGAAAGAATATCATAAAAAAAAAATAAAAAAAAGAAAATAAATAAATAAATAAAAAATAAATAGATAAACTTAAAAAAAGGAGAAAGAAATGACAAACTTTTACAAATTATTACAGCACTGAGTGGTTTTTATGTCTGTACTCTTAATTTTTTGTTTATCTTTTCGCTTTTTTTTTTCTTTTTAATTTTATTTAACGTATGCGTTGGTATCACCAACGGCAACGACAACATTCATTTATTTAACATTACTCAAGGTAAACGCAACTGGTAGGCGCTGGTTGTGTATATATCACAACACAATTTTTCTTATTGCGCGCACACTCACTCACTCACTCACTCACTTACTCCGGTACTGTTGGGTCAGTAATTTACACAAACATGCATACATACATGCATATTTTACATTCCCATACACACTTGCACTCACTCATACAAAGCGTTCAATTAGCACGATTATCGCAGTTATGAATTTAATACCATTTATTGCTTTTGCCCGTGAACACGACGTCAATTTGTGGGTTTCCTCTTTCCTTCAAATATTGGTGATTTTTGTTGATTAAAAATAAAAACACAAAAATAAATTGGAAATTTTTACTTGATATGTATCTGTTTGTGATGTTTTCTGTTTTTTTTTTTTTGTCTTTTTTTTACTTTATTTCATTATTTTGGTTTAATTCTTAATGTTCGCGCTTCGTTACCAAAGCCACCACCACCGCACGAGACTCAAGAGAATACTGACTGAAACTAACAGACTGTTGAGCTGAAATGACTGACAGAGTGACTGGCATGGCGTGGCGAAGCTGGCTGATGGTGTTGTTAGTAACTAGTAGTAGTAATAGTGATGGTGGCGGCTGTTTTCGGGCTTGTTCGGGTAGGACAGTGCCATGAGTAAGGGTTAACATTAAATATGCGCAAGAAACCTCTTTGGGGGGACTATAACAGCAACAATACCAACAAAACTGCAACTACATCTACAACTATAATAACTAAAGTCATATCTAATGGCCCAACATTAAACGAGACGAAGAGAACACCACTGAGATTTTTTGTTTTGTTTGTGTTTTTTTTTGTCTTACTCAACAATAACGCGGAGAGATGATGCTGTGCACTGTTTCTGCTGTCATTGGGCCAAGGAGGCGAAGACAAAACTTTTGTTTATTAAAATTAAAACGCAAAAGAAAAAAAAACAAAACAGAGAGAAGCGAAGAAATTGAATATGTGTGAAACTACGCGGTTAATAATTTTTTTCTTCTATATATTATTTAGTTTGTTTGCTTTGTTACTTTTCTAATATACATTTGCATAAAAGTATATTTTGTATTGTAGTGTGCATGAAGCGCATGTGTATGAGATAAGATTGACATGCACATGTATTGTATGACCGAACTCATTAAGAATTGTGTGAATATTTAACGATTTGTTTACATTAGTACATCAGTTGTCTTAACAACTGGAAAAGTAATATTTATATACAAAAATACATATATTTGCCTACCCATACACCAATACAAAAAAAAACATACTCAAATGCAAATTTTTCACATTAGCAAATACATTTTGCTTTCGTGCTGCTATTGTGTTATTGCATACGGATATAAATTAAAAGCATTGGAATTTAAAGTATAATCAAGATACTAAAATGAAATAAAGAATAAAAACTTAATTTATTTCTCTTCATTATTTATTATTTGTGGATTTTCATGTGCAGGGTAAACGTTATTGATTAAAATGAAAAGGCGTTCTGTACATGGTGATGTTTATTCATTTATATGAGATAACCAAAGTCTGTCTGACAGCACCTGTATCTGCGAAATTGTAATTCAATAAAAGTTTCCAGCATTTGCACTGAAATTTTGTTTGATTGAATGAAATTTTCTTATCGAATACTGATCAGCAGTTATCGGTACCAGATGTATGAAATTACTGCGATCTAGTTTACAAAAAGTTCAATTCGCTAGCAGTTTATAGTATATGTTATGCGGCGTACTCATATATATACCTAGTGTGTTGAGGAAACGGACTATGTTTCAGCGGTCTAACCTCAATATCAAAACGTATTGTTTGGAAAAAATTGTTGAGATTTACTTTACACATGATAAACTCGAATGTAGTTGCAAAAGTTTGCCTCAGGCATAATTAACACGAGGACACTATAGCATTCAAACTTTATAATAGTTATTTCAAAAATTCGATATATATCCGGATGGATGTTGTAGCATTAATTATGTATGAAATATTATATATAATCTGATTACTCCCTTACAAAATATAGGTAATCCGACCTCAGATAGGCAATTCTGCAGCTCATTGCAGTTTATCCGTTCGTCAACATGTTAAGACCCAACGAGCAGAAAAACCCATAAATAAAATAATACATTACAATAATACACAGGTGGGTCGACGGCCTCTCGAACTGAGTATATAGATGCTGTCCCTCAGGAGCCAAAAAAAATTCTCTAAGTTTGCAACGTAGCACGTTACACTGGAATATAGTGAACCGTCTATGCGCAGAGTATGATCTCACCATGTTCAACAGTAGCTCTACAAACTATGTTCAAGCTCTCGGCATTGACATATTTGAATAGCGTAGCAACAGATATCGTTTCTACGCGCAAACAAACACACGCCACCGTACATCGCGGATGTCTAGGATAATTAAGAGCGGATGGAACAACACTTTCGTATAAAGTTTAAAAAAAATGCAAAAACTTAGTTCACGTAACAAGGCATATTAAGTAGAAATACATGTTCAAGTATTGAGAATTGTAAACAAATGTGGACGCTTATTCTCACATGGTTGAGAATTGCCAAACGAGTAGAAGTGTATGTAGTCGTCACAATGTATAAAATGCAAGCAGTAATGTAAAATTTGAAGGCATTACAACAAATTTATTGCCCAAAATGCGCTTAGAAAGAATTATTCAGAAGAATTTTTCTCTTTCCTGGGTTTACGTACCTTGTTAGTAGGCTTTTGTGGCTTATTTTGGGATAAATTTACACTTTTCTCGTTACACTTTTAAACCCATCCTTCACTACCGACTCTAAAACCAGGTGAACTAACAATGAACAATTGAACAACGTTTGTTGGTGGTGGTTATTTAAAGAAGTCTTAATTGTTATTTTGGGATGCGATAAGGCATCACGGTTGGATTATCTTTTTATTATTTTTTTTTTTTTAAATATGTAGCAGACGTATAACATAACATGACAAAAGGTGATGTTCTTGTTCTAAACTCCCTATTTTTTTGCATGTAGCAAAGTTCCTACGCACGCTTTTGTTTACTTAGGATTGCTTTGCTTTTAAAATTTTTATACCATGCGTGATGCATGGTTTAAGTGGATGTATGCTACATTTAGGAGGACTTGGATAAAGGTCCAACTTTTATTATATTAATTATATTATATTATATTGTCTTTCCATTCGCCTTTCTTGCAGTAATATTTTGAGATATTTTGTTGAAATTCGATAAAAGTATTTTGGCCCAAAGGTATTGAAAATGATTCGAATCGGACCATTTTTTCGATCACTTTCTGTATAAGAACTTATTTTGAAAAGTCGCTAGATGAATAACTCTATTAAAAGAAGTTGTGTATGGTATTTAATTGCCCCATTATAGTGTTTTTGCTTGTTTATAAATCGTTTACACAGCAATATGACCTCATAAATACCGCTTAACAACCAATTACCGCATATAGTTTATTTTAAGTATAAATGACTTAGGCTAACAGATTAACAAATATTTTCGATCGGGATCTATAATTAATTTAACATCCGTCAGAAAGTGTTTTTGAAGAAAATTTTGTCCGAACCATAGATATCCTACATCACTTCGCCTAACACAGTTATTTACAGGTTTTGTTAATAGCACACCAAAAATTGGACTTGCGAGGGCGTACTTTCCCTGAGTGCCTGCATGTTGGAGGAATCCTTATATGCGTTGGCATCCAAAAATTAGATCTACGCCATCCAAATTCGAGGAGGTGCGACTTGATATTTATAAATATATTTCTTATATAAGCTCAATTTAAAATAAAAACTCGTAGTCTTGTTAATCTTAAATCTGTAAGTGGCAACAAACAGTTAAGTAAAGCAAAGAGTATTGAAATTCCTGTTTAAATGAATTTACCTCACCAAAGTAATTGTTATGTTGAAAATTTTTCCTCTAGGCGCTCAGAAGTGTTGTATTTATGTATGGGTGGACTATGGCCAGCTGTTAAATCGATACTAATTGTGGGAATAATAACTTTGAAATGATTGACGGAATTAACACTCAAGGTCCTCATAGATAGAAAACAACAAAGCCCCTTACATCGCAAATTGATGCATAGAAGTATAAACAAATATACATTGTAAGAAGCCCCACCTTTTTTTTTGCTTTTGATAAAACAAAATCAAAATACATTTCTACATACATATCAATTAAGCCTTTTTGCATTACGTTGAAATCGTTTCAATTCTCTCTCAAAGATGCAATGATGCACTTTTTTTTGGCTTCTTTAGGTTTTTCGTGAATATTTATGTACGTTTTCAGCAACGTTTTGTCAGTCGGTCGGTTCGGAATTTTGTAAATATTAAACGTCACGCAGTGTTCAAACGTCAGTTGTCAACACGTACACACGATTGCGTTTTATGTATAGTTGTATACATATGCCATATATATACTATTGTATGCAATTTGATTGCGCCAGCTCTCACTTGTATGTCTGCGCCGCAGGAAGTTACAGCATGGAATTTCAATAAATTCGCTCACAGTTGATGTTTACTGTGAACGGAATACATGTGAAGGTATTGTAGTAACTGTAACGCCCCTACATACCCCAAACTATTTCAATCTAATACAACAAAACCGATTATTTTTTATGTGGATGCGGTTAAAAGTATATACCTACAGTTGGCATTTGTTGTTGTTTGTCGCAGTTTGTTAAGTTTAAAAAGGGGGGATTATAAATTTACGCTGTTAGTAAGAGCATTTAAGCTGAAGAATCAACAAAATTATAATTAACCCTTTTCTTTTGTATTGCTTGCCTCAGCTGCGTTGCTGCTGCTTCAATCTTATCGAAAAAAATTAAAAATTTCTAAAATAATATTGTATTTTTTTTGTTCAGCAATTAATTTTAAAATCAAACAGCATAGACCAACAATAACGTCATCATCATGAATATATAATGAACGGTGCCGATGCCGCAGTATAAACAAGGCGTAGCATTAGTAATCGTATCATATACCCGATAAGCTGATTAAAGTATAAAACGCGTGCAGTTTCAACAATTGCCAATTAACATACAATCTGTTCTTTGAATTACAGAATTGTTTTTAATAATGTTTTTTTTTTATTTTTTCGTTAGTGTTCTCTTCCTTTTGCGCTATCGTGCATAGAAAACTGCATAAATGCTCTGTAACAATCAGAGATTGTGAGAGCAACAGAGAAAAAAGCATTATTTAGTTGCATACTCTTCTCAATTTATAATATACGGTAAAAACAAAATGTCACTCTTGAACATGTACGCACAAACAGATGTACATACGATTACAAAACAAACATAAACACTTCCATTCAAAATGCACTAAATTACCAAAGAATATATGTTAATGTTAAACATTAAATTTCTTTTTATTTATATAAATTCTTTTTTATTTAAAACTTATCGCATTAGCAACGTTACGGTCGACTCATCCGGGTTATTCCGTTACCCGTCTATTCTATTAAACTCTCATTGTAAAACTAACAATTTATCAAGAAAGTATGCAAAAATAAGTAGAAAATAAAAAGTAAAAGCTTTTCAATATGTAAAATATAACATAACTTAGTTAACATGTTCGTTAACAGTGGTCTGTTATGAGGTTAACATGTTTTGTTATTATATTGGAATAACTTTTATTTGAAAATGCTTTTACGCAAACTTTTTGTTGATCGCAAAGAAAAGATTAAAAATTTCTGCTTTCGCGTTTCTAATTGGGTTTTGTTGTTTTCAATTATATATTTTAACAAGTTAGTTAAAAAAATTATACAAAATTTAACACCAATTCCATATACAGCCATCTTGCTCTAAGCAGCCGAATTTTCCTGGGTAGTAATTTAAATTACAGTATGCTTCTAGATCCATGAAAGCACAAGAACCCGCCGGGCACATATAACGATAACAATATGAAGAACATTTTGCAAAATTACTATGAGAGCATCCAGAACAATCAATAGTATCTGAAAAAATCAAGCAGTACGGGAGTGCAATATGAATAAACAATAATTATATAAGCAACTACCGTTGTTCGTAGTAAACATGTCGCAGCTGCTTTCTTGACAACTTGTTAAATTTGGATTTGGTGGCATTATCAGTAAAGGATGTCTGTAACGAATTTCAGGAGCTTTTAAATAAACGATAGATGCTGTACATATTCTGGCCTCACAAGTTCTGCTACGACGATTAAAGCAAACCCATTTTTCACCATAAAGTTTACAAATACGAGGTGTCACCACCACGCAACACTCCAAAGGCGGAGTGCTGGTGTTCCCGTTAGGCCTAGTAGTGGTGGTCGTAGAAACAGGGCGCTTGGTAGGAGTGCTTCGAGGAGTGCTTGGAGCCGTAGGCTTCACAGTAGACGGAGTTTGGCGGGGACTCGCATTAGTAGTAGCAGGAATAGGGGTAATTTTACTGATATCGTTATGATGAGCGACGTGACTTGTGCTGTTTTCGATAACGGTGTAGGGTTTATCGTATATTTTATTAATTAATACGTTATCAATTTCAATAATAGTTTCAAGGTAGCCGGGTTTTTGACAGCGTTTTCCACGCCATACCAAACCCGGTGGGCAGGCGGGATGCAAACACTGGCCCTGATAGTATTCACCCATGGTGCAAATGATTTTGCGGCATTTTTCATCTATAAAAACTGAGTCATGTGGACAACGTTTTTGTTGCCGAACTGACGTCGTAGTAATTCCTTTATCATTCAAGATCGCGTTTGTAGAATTTAATAAATGCGTACAAGGGGAAAAATAACCTAAAAAATTTATTTTTCAGTGTCTTATGCTAATATCTACAAATTTTATTTGCAACTGACCTTGTTGGCATCGGTTTGGTTGCGTTTCGACAAAATGACATAAATTCATTCTCAATTCATAGCCGGGTGGGCATTGCGGTACAATTACCTGATTTTTGATATGATCAATTCACTTAGTTAGTGCACTCATGTTTACTTAAGGCTTCCTATGGTTACTTACCGGCCACTGATTATTAATATGATTCACATTTAGAGCGATAAGCAATAAAAACAGTTTAAAATCCTTTGCCATCTGCATCTGAACGTTTTCAAAGTGAAACTGAAACGATCGATCATTTAAATAAGTTTACTTAGAGCATAGGATGGACGGAACAGAGATTTAATGATCGCATAATATGCAATTAGCTGTAAGTCGGCATAAAGAGAACGTGTTTGGGCCAAGGCCATATGGTCAGCTGATAATGATGACAGCATATAAATCCAAATCAAATTTTTCTTTTTACATTTTTCAAACACTATTTAGAAACATACAAC
Source organism: Glossina fuscipes (assembly GCF_014805625.2). Taxonomy (NCBI): domain Eukaryota; kingdom Metazoa; phylum Arthropoda; class Insecta; order Diptera; family Glossinidae; genus Glossina; species Glossina fuscipes. The sequence goes on along the minus strand of NW_023998454.1, from coordinate 1,793,425 downwards.
AAGAGTGAGCGCATCAGTTGTCGATCATTTGTGTTTGATGTCGTATCGATCTGCTTATAATAATGGCATCACAAATCCGTGATTATATAAAATTGCTAATGGTAACATTGTTTCTAACGCTTCCTTGGGCAACGCGAGGTGTAAGTAATCAACTGTTGCGAGTTTTTGTTATAAAGATCTTAATGATGATACCTAGTATTTTTTAGAATTGTTCTCAGGGTTATATACAAGCTGGTAATACATGCGTTGTTCAAGATTCTAGATGTCCACAGATGCATGTATATTTCAATGGAGTTTGTAACGCTATCACTCAAAATATTTGTACGGCAAGTAAGTACAAAAGCAAAAGAAAAACTACTTTTAGGTTAGTAATTTACTTATATTTGCAGGTGAAATTTCTATCAATAACGGTTGTTGTCCAATTGCTTGCGTAACTAATTGTGTACAACAACAAACTTGTTATTGTTGTGGCATTTCAAATTATGTTAGTCCGTGTGTTCAACAAAGTACCTGTTGCACTTCAACGACTTGTGCAAATCCAACTTTCTGTCCTCCAACTTGTCATTTAAATGGTCCTTCAACAGTTAGCCCAGTTACCCCATCTCCTCCGAATGGTTCTTCGACATCGGCACGTCCGCCAACACCTACGGGAAAACCGGGCGATTGTCCCTCTGGTACGGTAAAATTTGGTGAGAAATGTCACACCTTCTACTGTCCTAAGGGTACAGTTCTTAAAAACGGGCGTTGTTTAGTCATAGAGTGTCCGGATGGTACGATTTGGACTGGATTCAGTTGCTCTCCAGTTAAGCCTATTGAGCATAATATTGTCTTTAATCACACAGTGACAAGTCACTTTAATGGGACGAAAACCGATATTGTAATAAACCGTGTAAACAACTTAACGGTGGATGCCTCGGTCACATTACAATTATCATCAAAGCATGGACATAGCGGCGACGATTATCATTATAATGATGATCGTTCTGATTGTGATGACGATAAAAGTGGTGAACTTGACGGCAGTGGGGATAAATGTGACAATGGTGATTCTCATGAGAGAGGAACAAATACTACTCAAAAGTGTTGTATAGTTCGATCGCCACGTGTTTGTGAAAAGAAAGATGGACGTTGGAGTTGCCGTAGTCGTCGTAAGTACTTATGTGGTAAGATTTGCGTTGCACCTATGGTATACTTAAAACCGCCGCGTATGCATTATCAACATCCATGGATGGTAATGCCGCCTATGTCGGCGAATTGTCAAACAGCAGGAATGTGTCCGCCGGTTAGAGGTTTGTTTGTCAACTTGCTAACCGCACTGATCAACTAAATCCAACTTATTTTTGTTTCGTTCTTTTCCTTTGCGTTTTTTTCCCATTTTTAGACTATTACGATTGTTCGGGTTGTAGTGGAGGTCATATGGAATTCTGTTCAACGTATTGTTACCGTTACAATTGCCCGTCGCATCGATGCCGCTTTTACGATCAACGACAGTATTGCTTTCATTATCCGGGTTCTTTCGGTTGTCAAGAAGCAGATGGTTGTTATGAAAGTTGGTGTTCCAATGTCATGTAGAAGGGTTGTTGTTCTAAATTGTAAAATTTTTTGTTTTATTTAATAAAACGTAAGCTTTTAGCAATCGTAATATATGCACAAATATTTATTTGGTTTGCACTTGTTTTTGAAATTTTTTATAGGCTAACACTTCCATTAGCATTATTATGATTTCATTTAACATCGCTATGTGGCTCCTAGAAGGTTAACTAAGTTTTCTGTACCGTTTGTAGCGATAAAAAGGATTTAGAATATGCGGTTTTGGTCATCGACTTATAATCTGCACCGATCTCTTTGTAGAAAAAATTAATCTTCTTACAATTGGATGTAAATGTAACCGTTCGCCAGTACTTATTAGAAGTCTGTTAATGGGCCATCAATTAGCGCTTACAGTTAAATAATCTCTTCTTCACTTGAACAGGGAATATGTGAAACAAATGTGGCGGAGCTCGCCAATGGTACAGGGGTAACAATATATGCCACTATTAATGAGCCGTAGCAATGGTATTGCCCTCATCAACCAACTAAACTTGGTTGGATGGGAAAAGTACGGTTGGCCTGATATCCTTTCCAAATGTGAAACTTATATGACCTTTGGGAAAATACATCGGAACTCCAAATGACCCATGCAGAGCTTCAGTTATTAAAGATCAGACAGAACTATTTCACCCCACTACCGGCTTTTCTTGTCACCTCCGTCCATATAATAAGACGATATAAAATTTTAAGCTGAACAATCTTGGACGGTTTCGAAGACCGTTGCAAATCTTCTAGGATGCTTCTTTCTTTTAATATCTTCTAAGTTTTTTTCTCTGAGGGCTCATAATTATTTTGCCCCTTTCCTTTACCAGCCGAGGATTTTAGCATATATTTGCAATATTTCGTATTAGTTTGTCTCTTTATTCGAAAACTTGAATCTCTTCCACAAAACCTTCAAATCGTTTAAACTGAGCTTGCATTAGGTTTTGGTCCTCAAAGCTTATATTTATAAATTTCGTACGCGACCTGTTTCACGTCCCCGTCAATGTTAGAAAATTTGGAAAGATATCGAATATTTGTTCTGGTTCTGGTTATTTTTAGCTTTTTTGCTTGGTTTACAATATCTATGAAATCATTTTAACTTAACACGTGAACGAGGCAATTGTGTCTGAAGTTTCAAAGATGATATGAACAAATCAAATAGAGGATTGTTTGGTATCAAAGAAATTGCAATTGGCAAAGTGCGAGTTTTCTATTGACCATTTTATTAAGAAATTTTGTCGCCTCCTAAGAAAACGTAATAAAACAGCAGTTGAACCAAACGGTAAAGACAAAATATTCCCAGAAAGACTTTATGCTATAAAAACGAATACGTTTCAATCGCCTAAAACTGGGAGCCCTAACGTCTTTTCTTCTTAATATCTAGATATGCAGATATTCTTTATTTCGACACAAGCACAAAAATCGAGCCAAGTAATCAATCCAATTTCAATTCAACACGAACGATGCTATCCTGAGATTTTGCACTTACTACGGCAAGTTTGCAATCATAATGTTGGTATATTTGCTCGTCATTTTTTCTACATACGGTGTAAATAACTAGAGTATATAGTGGATCGTGTTAAACCATCTACAAATTTTTATATTTCTTACGCACTTGCATGTGATTTTCACCATGTAAGCAGAGTAAAAGCTTTCATTTATCATTAATAAACATATAATAGTTGCATTAGTTCATTTAAACGGGGAAGAGGAGCTGATGTGATAACGCCCACTTTTTGTCACTTATTAAACAGACACTGCACTGGTTAGTTGGGGTGTAAAGTTCAGATAAGAGGGTTATCGGAAAAGCTTTGTTAGCTAAAGTTACGGTTCAGAACCGTTAGCGCGACGATTATCATATTAGTAGTAGACAGTTCGTCGAGCCGGAAAGTTGACATAAAAAAGTCGGTGTGAAATAATTGTGCGGCGAAAAAAATTATTATTATGGCAAATTTAGTTTGGGTTAGTGAAAATGTAATACCAGATATATTTCAAAATACATAAAAATTTATTTATCAGGTCTTCATTATAACTTCAGTTTCCAGCTTAACATTGACTCCCGCATTTGGTAAAAATGCTACTATAGTCAATGTAAAACCTTCCGAGTCTTATTTGCATCATACATTGAAAGGTATCCCTATAGTAGTGCATACTCAGGCCCAGAATTACGAGCATCCAACTTTAAGCGAATACGAAGAATGCCATCGAAATTTGGACAATTGCAAGGAAGGTTGTAAAAATGCAGCGAATCAGACTGATTGCGAAGGCAAGTGCCCAGTGTGCCCGATTCTTATAGCTGAACAGATTTTAGTTCAGGGTGTCAACGATACGGATTACAGGGCGGCGCCTACGAAACCTTTGAATACCACGAATATAATACGATTGACTAACGAAATTCACAACATCATCGATAATCAGTTGGGTAATGTGACTCACAACAGTTTGAATAATATACATATACACCAAAATGTGTCACGGGTTGGTGGAAAGTTTGGTTTCGGTTTCAATCATACGCAGCCTTGTTGCTTGGTAGTTCGTTCATCGAAAAACTGCGACAAATCAAAGTTTTCAACAGCAGCACGTTGTCACCACAAGCGTCACAGGGTCTGTGGAGAGAAATGCAAAGCACGAGTTATGTTCGCCAAACCGGTGAAGGTTTGTGAAAGGAGTGTCGACGACGATGATAATGTAAGCGAAGAACATGAAAATTGTCATCAGGCGACTAAATATGTACCGTACCACAAAAGGACTCAGTCAAGGAAATTGAAATGTTTCTATCAACCACGTTGGCCATATGTCAGTTGTCCGAATAGGGGAAGCTCTACCAGAAGTAAGAGCTGTGAACGTTGTTACCGGTTACCTTATGGACGAATTTTGTTATATGGTGTACCCGCACAATGTATAAATTGTTTTCAACGTTATTCTTATAGTCGCAGCTTTGGTGCTAGTGTGTATCCGTCCTACTATCCACCGATGATAGGTTCTTGGCCTATGATCATGAATGATAATTTTGGAGAATACGATGATGACGACGATTTTGAAGGAGTAGAAATTAAAGACGACAATTTGGTTGATGAGAAAACTAAATGCCGATTGCCGGATGGGTCGCGCATTGACGAGTGTACTGAGATAGAAGGTAGTGGTGAAGACTTCGAAATAGACAACGGTTTGCATTCTGGAAATAAACCAACGACTGATGACCCTCTCGGAAACCTACCAGAAATTCAGCTTAGTGACGATGACTATTATGATGATATGTCGCTACATACGTGGCCAGGTGCTGCACGCAGACGTCGCCATTCCTTTCATCGCTCCAAATATAGCCGTCGGCATATGAAAAATTCCTCTAACCTATAAATTAATTACTTTAGCTGGAAAGCTAGCAATTAAAATTTTTTTCTATTCAAACTTAACGTAACGATCAGATATCTCTCTGTTAATACATGCTAGCTAACATTGATGTACAAATTCCGTTAACTCTGGAAAATACACACTTTTTTGCAATTTTCTCCAAGAGCAAGTAATACGAACTTATATATGAGTTAGTATCGGATTTAACAAAGATAACTTAAACTTTTTGGGTATATAGCAAGTTCAACTAGGCGTATCATTTGCGTTGGTTGTCTAATTAAAATCCTTCAGTCCAGTCAGTAATTTGACTCCATTTTCTTCGTCCAACGAATTCTGTTCATCTAAACCGTGGGGCAAGGATCCAGGTAATATGCCCTTGAAATTGTGGAAAATAGTTCGGCCAAGAACTAATGAGTTCTCATGATTCCAATCTGTTTTTTTTCTGCATTCACTTAAACGATACCATTAGATGAAACCTTGACGGCAGTCTAAACGCGAATATGCAAGCATAAAGTTCGAACTTTGCTGAGCAAGAGTCTCTAAGCCAATGCAAAGTCGATCTAGTACGGAGACGCCGTAGGATAATTTGATATTTTGATTGATAATTTGATTTTGCGGACTTGTGGCGCAGTCTGCTTTATCCATAAGAATGCATGCAGCCGGCGTACAATATTACGATTCGTAATATGAAGTAAATACCTCCAAATGACCACCGCAGGAGAATTCAGAATAAAAAATTAATTTTTACCAGATCATATATTTAAGAGCCGGATCATTCCAATCATTAATATACAAAGACGATACATGTTTGAAAATGATGTTATGGTGATTTCTTTACAATATTGTAGGTCGTAAAGTACGTCATAGCAACGAGCAGCTATCGATTTTAACCATATACGCGACGGTTACATATTTTGTCAATTCTAAGCAAATGTCAGTCATGCACTTACCAATATATTGTTGCACGCTATTGTTCGCAGCGCTTATTTGCTGAATCACCACATGACTACGAAGAAATTCCACATTATTTGTGGAAAAAATCAAAAAAGCTACAACCGTGTAAACCGAGATTTTTGTACTTAAGAGTAGCATTTAGGCGGACTAATGATCCGATGCATACGTTGGCACCTTTTTTACTAAGCTCGTGATGGTTGTCTATGAAAAAGTGCAAGTCCAGATCAAAATACATACGGCTGATAAAAAATGAATTATGCTACAATTGTAACAAAGATTTTCTTTTGGGTGTTTATAAGTATATAAACGCATTTACTTACTAATAGAAATGACCCCGAATAAATTCATTAATTTTTTCCTCGGCCAGCGTATGTAAATTCTGCAATTCATATATAATCCGAGGTTTGTTGACATACAAATGGTGAGAGGTGATTCGCTTTACGACCGATAATATGCAATATAGTAAAAATTAAAAAGCTAACTGTTCCAATCAATAATGGAAATGAATTGAATATTTTATAGCCTTCCCGTTTACAAAAATTTGCAGGCACAGAAAGTCCTCCTTTTTCCACTTCAGTACGAGCTAGATACTTTTTTATACGTCCACCTATCAAATTTCTTAACTTTCCCTTCGATAACGCTCAGCGGCATTTAAATGCTATTCACTTTATTAGAGAGTTTACGTGTTAGTTTGTAGGTCCAAACTAAAGCTGAACCGGCGCAACCATTGGGAAAAAACTTCAACTAAAAAGAAAACTGAGGTAATTAATTAAAGGGTTAATCATTTCAATAGCAATGATTCCGTCGCACTTTTATTATAGGCATTGCTATCATTGTTCTTCAAACACAATGACTTTTGACTGCTAAATATGTTATGGAGTGGGCGAGCGCTCGGCAGCGTGTCCAGCAAGTATTATAGTTATGCTAATTAGTCATTGATTAAATTTGATTTTTATTTCAGGCTGATAAGCGACAAGAGATTTGTAAATAATGAAACTGAACTGAAGTAACGGTTCATCGATGCGTGATGAATATAAGCCTACAATTAAGTAAGTGACAACTGATAAGAAATGATTAAAAAATTTCTATAGAGATTAAGGGCTGCTAACTTGCAAACCAAAGAAAAAAAAAATGATTTTGTAATAAAAAATGAACGCAAAGTAATAAAATGAAAATAAATTTATGCAGCGACCATCATTACTCGAAAAACAAAAAGGGAAGTGAAATATTTGTCACGATTTTTTCTTCTTCTTCTTTTAAATTATTTGGCGGCTAATTTAACTTCAATATTACACTACTAAGTTCATAGTTTATGATGGTTTAATGCACTCGTGGTGATAAGCTTTTCTCTCTGGGTGTTGTTTGCTTAAATATTGTGCAGACAAATGTTAATTCAGAGGACAGATATACACATTCAAAAAAAAAAAAACGCTTTTTATCAGTTGTAAAGTGCAATTAGAATGTTACGCATATATAACATTACATGTTTATTTACGAAAATTTATGATTGTAAAGAATTTTTATATATATTTTGTTTCTATATTTATATTTTGTTTTGAAAACAAAAGATTACGAAACTGAAATGTAAGCAACGATGAATTCAATAGTGGAATTTTGCGAAAAGATTAACTCGTTAGTGCTGATAAGTTAAGTATTCAATTATCTGCTCTCTCTCTCTCTCTCTCTCTCTCTCTCTTTCTTTCTTTCTTTCTTTCTTTCTCTCTCCCTCTCTCTCTCTCTGTCTCTGCAAAAAGCGAGATAAATTACGATAGCTCATATCTAAACAGCAATGACAGCAGAATTACTTGCAATTTTTTTGCTTTAAATTACCCAATTGCATTCTCTTCTGCTCCAGATACTATTTCATATTCAAAAGCATCGTTTGCAAACTATGTTTGGTACACGTACTGCCTATTGGTTGTTCGTTTGAGATTTTCGAAATTAGCGATTCCGAATTTAAATCGCAGCGTTTGCGAAAGATGTTAGTTTATAATGAACAATCGGGCTGGAGGATAGAGTGACTGTTTTCAGCATATTACTTTCTTCCTTCACCCTTTATAGTGTAGGATATATTAAAATTGTGCGTACGTATGTAATAATCCAGCTGGGCTTGAGACAGACCCACTTTTTATTGTACCGACGGGTTCAGAATTTTTTTGTGAATCATTTCTGGATCGATCTAAGCCTGGCTGGGTCCATTGCATTTTTGCCTATGTAAATTTTTGAGATATTGTGATGAAATTTGATAGACTGACGTGTTTTGATCCAAGGATGAACGCTATTGGAAATGTTCGGATCAGCCCCCTTTTTCGACCACTCCCGATATTTGAAAAGTCGTTATGTGGTAAAGAGTTTTTCGACAAAACTCGCTGCGTAACAGTATTTTGAAATTTAAAAGTGGTGTGTGAAATTTGTTTCGGCAGGGGAAACTTTTTGAACCATCTCACATATAACCGTTCTTATGAAAACAGAGACTTTATATGATAAAAAGGTGCAATTTTCAATTTTTCGTGCTAACCGTTAGTTCATAAAAGTAAATTGCCAAAGAAATTAACCATTGGTCCAGTAGCGACAAGCCAAAGAAGTTAACAGTAGGGAATTTCGATCGCATAGGCGTTTTTAGACCCTAACTTACATAAGAGATATCATGAAAAGCAAAATTTTACATGGAGATATGGAGTCATTTCTTTCTACGATGAAAATTGAAAAATAATAAGATTTTTTGGGGACTGAATTAAGTTTGGTACATTTAAATCACTGATGTCGTCATATGATGTTTCGGCGTCTTCCAATCTGTGGACTTTCATGAAAAGTGTACCTTTGTATGAAAATAATGATTAATTTTTGATGTGTTGTTACCAAAACGAGCCAAGAAAGGTGCTAGGTGGATTGGGGTAGCGTATTCAATGGACGATCTTTCTCGACTATAACATTTTTATTTGTTGTAATTTAATGAATCTAGGAAGATCAAAATCGAGCTTTATTTAGAAAAATTTAAAAACCATTTGAACGTTTGAATCTATTTCAAATTGCACTTTGGGAGTTGCTCTATCAGCCAATCATTTTTCCAATATTTGTACCATCATCATCGGGGTCTCTTCAACAGGACGTGTTCTTCAGTAACACCAAAAGAAAATATCTAATGAAAAACGAAAAACGTATATGTATATTAAAAGAAGAACAGTCTAGTCGAGCGAAGTGGACTTTTAGATACCCCACATCGATTGTTCATTCGTTTTAGTAGTAACCCAATAGTTTCACATTATTTCCATTCAAAGGCATACTTTTCATGACAATCTACATATTTAAGGAGTCCTTACGTGCGATGATATCCACAAAACAGGCCTCCGTTGTCCGAATTCGATAAGGTTGATTTATTATTGTGAACTGATGAAATATTAAAAATTGTACCGCTTTACTATATAAAGGTTTACTTTTCATAGGAACGGTTATATGTATCAGACTTCAAAAAGTTGCATTCTTTTTTTTCATATAATGGTGCATTACATGGGGAGAGGTCGAAAAGTGGACCGATCCAAGTCATTTTCAAAAGCGTTTGGTCAAATTTCATTACAATATCTAAAAAATTGCGACCTTCACCTTGAACAAAAATTTGAATGGGCGGATATCAGACGGGCAGAGACGCTTAGGTCGATTTAGAAAATGATTCTGAAACATCGTTCCTCTTAAGCCCTTCTGCGTGTTACCATAAGTGGTATGGAATGTAAAAAGCAGTGAAAAAACGCACCTATGTTAAAAGCCCGATGTCGTGCAAAAATTTGTATGATCCGCAATTATTAGGGATTAGTAACAATATAATCCTAACTGCGTAAATTTCTATCATTTTTTATTTGACTTGTATACAGCAAATCCGGTAAGCAAGATATTTGTGGAGTAGATAATGTTTATGAGAAACTGCGAGCCCTTTATAAGCTCAAAACTCTTTCTTAGACGTCTCTCAAATACTGTAAGAAAAACTTAAAAAAAGAAGTTTTAAACACAAATGGAAATACTGAAAAATTCGAATCTCAAATTTTCGAAAGCAATTAATGAACAAATTAGCATTCGCTGAAACAAATGCTTTCACATCTACATCTAAACTATCATTTGAATAATAGATTGCATCCGTCGCCGTCTAGTTATCCTTTACTTTGATTAATGACTCATTAGCGGATCGTTTCTTTCCAAAATATTAAAGCATAGGTGAATTTTTCGATTTTATATGAAAAAAAAAAAAAAAACGCTTTGCTCTTTCTTTCTTATTGTATGGCCGGCAGTGAGCTATGTTCTGAATAACATATATACACCATTTCTTTTTTTAAAAAGTACAAGCAGCAAGTATGCTTCACAAACACAAGAAACAGTGTGCTATAATTCTTACATTGAGTAATTTCTTTTGTGATTAGTAATACTCTGATTATCTGTTACTATATAACATTATGATTATAATGCATTTTTATGTATTATTTGTAATTTGCAGCCTATATTACTTACTTACTTATAAAGCTCAAAAATTATTTGCTTGTTCTTATTTGGCAGCAGCAAGCACCAATATGTTACATAGTAGGTAATGTGAGTAGCCGAGTCAATTCTCAGTCCAGAGTTTACTTTGGTCATTGTTATAGAGAGTGCGTAGTTTCTAATAGCATAAGACTAATCGATTGAGCAGACATCTACTAAATTGCGGCCACCGCCCACCTTCTTATTTCTTCGTTTCTTTCTGTTGTTTCAGGCCGTCACGATGGTACGAGAATAGGGGAAATATCCTGAATGAATTATATTAAAAAAAAAAAAAAAAGTTATATATATAAAATAAGTGATAATTTTTAAGCGATTTTCTTTCTTATAGAATTCCTAAAATATGGCTAGTACTTGACAAATGAATGTCCTTAAAAATGTGAAAACAAAGATAGGTACTATGTAGATTCACTGAAATCTGTTGAAACGCAAGACCTGCCCTTTGCCCTTAGGAAATTAGGTTGGGACTCGCTTGACTCTTTGCTTCCTTATCAAATTAGATTGTTTCTGTTAATCTTACCATCATTTGAGAAACTTAGTTTTGTCCTTGCTGTTTTCTTCTTCATTAAGTTAATAAACCATACTATCAATTCGTGGACATTGCTTGGTGAGATAAGCTGTCCGGAACTGTTTCCCTAGGAACTTCGCTCTCATAAAGCTTAGTCAATGTAGATATTATTACGAACTTTTCAGCTCGCCTAGGGCCCTTTACAAAAATCTAATCTCACTATCGGATTTCATAAATTCTATCAAATTAACTCTCCTAAGTACGTGGACTTTGCCTACGTCGCATCTAAATGAACTTCTAATCTTGATAAGACTCGAAAATTGAACTATATTTATTCACTATTATCGGTTGCCAAGCTTTTGCATGTTTGCAACGGCTTAAGGGTTCACTTCCAACTCGGGTTTATATCGGCTGCGGGTATGCCTCTATTCTGGATGTGTATATGCTCTTTTGTTTTTCTTTCTCATGAGTGTTTATGTATCTATCAGATGCCTGCATATATTTTTACCACATTTTTGCATTGCAATAGTATATTCTTGACAACACTTGCACCGTGTGGCCGAGCGCTCTCATGCAAGAGGATGATTGGTCGTTTTTTAACCGATATTACTAGTCATTTTTGCGGAAATACAGCGTTTAGTTTGTTCAATTGATGTCAGTAGACTGTAGCAACAATTTCATTCAGACATTGCAGCTTCTTGATCCCGCTATATGCCCAGCAAAACTTTGCGGCCACGAAAATTCCGCTTTGATGTCTATGACTAATGATTTTTTGCGCTTGAAATTGTGATAGCAGACCCGCTTTTCATCGCCTGTACACCATAGAAAACTGTTGGTTTTTGCCTAACAAGCAGTGAATCTGCGATGTGGAAACGGGTCGAAGTAGCATCAATTCCTATGGTAGTCATTTTCCCTCCTTTTGAATCTTTCCCGTCGCATGTAAACGTCTACAAACAGCTGATACATCAACTGCTAAGCTGTTCGAAAATTTTGAGCTAGTCCTTCGTCCAATAAGTCTTCGAAAATGCAGCTTTTAGCATCCCATAACTAGCGTCTGTAACGAGTCCAAAAAAAAAAAAAATGTTGAGACTAATAAAATTCTATTCTAAGCGTAAAATTTACTTTCCTATACTAAATGGACTAAATGCAAAAATGGAACCGTGTACATTGGTCTTCGAATTAATTTATCATTTTCACCGATAGATGTCGCTGACCAAAATAAATGCTAATACCTATTAATTTGTCGTCTTTTCATTTTTTCTCTATATTTTTTTAAACATTTTGTAATAATTATTAATAATATATAATATAAGATTTATTTTGTAGACTCAATTGAATTCGGGTATTAATTTATTTTAAGTGAATTTCTTGTGTAAATAAAGTAATAAACAAATAAAAAATATATAAATTAAAGAGATTGAAGACAATTAATGAATTTTTATTATGAACTCTGTCCTACTTTCTCCATAAAAAATTGTTGCGCGTAGTAGCATATATATAAAGAAATGAAAGTGAAGAAAGCGAATACAGAGTATTATGTAACGATATCAAAGATGGAAATTATGATTTCTGCTGAAAAGAACTCATAAAGAATTTTTTTTCTTTATATCTGTTTGCTCGTTTAGCAGAGACTTCAACCGACATGTTAAACAATAAGCAACCAGCAAACAGCAACCAAACATCTAAGCGAATGAATTTATTTCGTTGTTAGCGGTTTCCTCTTTTCGTAAAATAGAAATAGTTACAATAAATTGAATAATATGTCTGGTAGAAGGAGCAAAATAAACACAATATAAGAATATTCCAAAATTTGTGTAAAAGAAAAAACAAGAAATAGGAACGCGTGCGTTGATTACATGTAAGTATCGTTATTGTGAACGTCTCGCCTTACATGGCGGCATTATTATGGGATGCTTAGAAGAGCTCGCATTTATAAAACGGTGTGAGCTTTCATTTTTGAATTTATTTCATATTTCAAAATCTATTTTGACATAATTTTCAGCTCCCAGACATCTAGCATCTAACGTAGTAAGCAAAAAGAAAAGGGTGGTTCTTGGACAGTATGAACGTTAGTAGATGAATGAAAATAAATTTCCAAATTTTAGTAAACGTCCGAGGGTAATTTCAAATGGATACATCGATACTTATATTGTCTCCGGTTGTTACAAGCGGAAAAGCGAACTTGGCGCAGGCTTACACTTCAGAGATACGCATTATAATGAGACCTTGCAAACACTTTAAACACTGATTCGGCAAACTGGCCGGTTAAACCATTATGTCAGTGTTTTTATAAAAACATTTGCACAAAAGCAGAAAACGGAAGTGAACAATTTTTGTACATTATTCCTAATGGAAGCTTCCAATACAAGGGCTTTATTAAGTTTCTATCAGGCTTAAAGAAAGAGCTAAAGATCTGTAGAGCTTTCTTGAAAATAATGTTAATAACAATTATTATATTCGAAGGCGATTTACTGCTATATGATTGCAAAGCTCAGTCGCCTTCCGTTGCGCATCACACTTTGTCCCACATTGATATAACATGTGGTTGATCTATGGCTAAAATTCTTTGAAATTCATTATGTTGTTAAATATAAAATGCACAGTTGGATTTGACTTTTTGAAGATGAAGAAAAGTTTTGTTGCTAAGTTGTGCGTAGATGTCTTCATATTGCATTTTTTGCCGTATTTCGGAAGTTTTCGCGAATCACGAAAGAGTGAAAATATTTTTTCTTTATCTAAAGATCTTGCGACAACTCTTTAAAAAACAAAGTGATCTCACCTTTCTCGTAGCCTTTATGAACTTGCTAATGGCTTCATTCGGACAGTTGCGTATTTTATGGCTTTTGATTATCTTTTTATAATTCCGTCCTACCACTTGTGAGTTTGTATCGCCGGATTATGCAAACACACCATCAGTTCGAATTTCATCAACAAAGGTGCCTTTATTTACACAGTCGCATACACAAAAGTAGTTTCGAAAGAAAAAAGTGCCTTGTCATAATTAGCTCTATTCATAACACCTTAATTGAACTTCGCAGTTGAACCGACCAGCTATGTTCTTCCCTTTAGATAGATCATAGTAAAATGCCCGTTTTCAGGGCTTCGCTTTTTTTACGCAGGGACTTGTCATGCCATGTATTTTCCCCCAGTTACTTAAATATATTCTGATTGTTTATGTGTTTCGCTTTTTTCTTGCTTTAAACTCTATTTTTATTAGATCTTCTAAGAGTGTACCCACTAAGTTGTATAGTAATTGAAGACAAGCCATTATCTACACAAAAAGAAATGATGGTTCATTTTTTTGCAATTTCTATTTGCCAATAGCGATTTTTCAAGCGTGGGATGGCGAACATCTGTAAGTCAGTCAGTCAGTGTCTTTAAAGAGTCATTGATTATTCGCAGAAGATATGTTGTAGTTTTATTTGTTTTCCATATAAAAACTGTTGATCTGCACACATTTTTTCATTAATTGGTTCCCAATGAAATTATTCTCGCTCCAAATATCCTCTATGCCTGTTCGTTGATTCATAAAGATGAACAAATAAGACTTTTCAAAGACAAAGACAAATGTTTTGATCTATTTAGATAAATTGCTTACAGCATTATTTGCGAGCTTCGACTCGTTTCCAATCGGCGGCAAATTAATAAATTTACTTTCTCTTCTCCGCAAATATTCTTTTGATTCCTTTACAATTTTTAAATCGAAAATCCGATAAATTGATTTAAGTTATGTATACTTCTTTCAGATTTAGTCGCAGCAACTTTGCATTCCAACGACATTGAATACTTTTGCAGTTTTTTTGCCCGCTCGATATAATAAAGTGCAAGCAATCACTTATTTTGCTTTCTTCGTTCGTTTGAATATTTTTTGCATTTTAACATTTTCTAAAGTTTTAAACCTGGACTTAGATCGTCAACTGTAAGCACTAAAAAAAGCACTAAAAAATAATTAAATTGAAACATGGCAATTTACGCAGTAAGGGATAGAATCAATTAGCCACGCTTTGGCAACGGATTTCGCAGCCTACTGGTGTGATGTTCAGAGCAGTTAGTGCGTGCATTACCATATTAAACGTAAACAGTTTCTCCAGCCGCAAAGTTCACATTAAACAATCGATACAAAACAATTGTGCTACGAAAAAAGTTATTTTTCTTTATGGCAAAAGTAATTTGGGTTAGTTTATATGCAATACCAGATATTTTTCATAAAAAACGCAAATTTATTTATCAGATCTTTATTATAACTACCGCTGTCAGCTTAACATTGACTCTGGCATTTGCTAAAAATGTTACGATAATCAATGTAAAATCTTCGGAGTCTTATGTGCATCATACATTGAAAGATAACCCTATAGTAGTGCATACTCAGGCCCAGAATTACGAGCATCCAACTTTAAGCGAATACGAAGAATGTCATCGAAATTTGGACAATTGCAAGGAAGTTTGTAAAAATGCAGCGAATCAGACTGATTGCGAAGGCAAGTGCCCAGTGTGCCCGATTCTTATAGCTGAACAGATTTTAGTTCAGGGTGTCAACGATACGGATTACAGGGCGGCGCCTACGAAACCCTCGAATACCACAAATATAATTCGTGTGACTAACGAAATTCACAATATCATCGATAATCAGTTGGGTAATGTGACTCACAACAGTTTGAATAATATACATATACACCAAAATGTGTCACGGGTTGGTGGAAAGTTTGGTTTCGGTTTCAATCATACGCAGCCTTGTTGCTTGGTAGTTCGTTCATCGAAAAACTGCGACAAATCAAAGTTTTCAACAGCAGCACGTTGTCACCACAAGCGTCACAGGGTCTGTGGAGAGAAATGCAAAGCACGAGTTATGTTCGCCAAACGGGTGAAGGTTTGTGAAAGGAGTGTCGACGACGATGATAATGTAAGCGAAGAACATGAAAATTGTCATCAGGCGACTAAATATGTACCGTACCACAAAAGGACTCAGTCAAGGAAATTGAAATGTTTCTATCAACCACGTTGGCCATATGTCAGTTGTCCGAATAGGGGAAGCTCTACCAGAAGTAAGAGCTGTGAACGTTGTTACCGCTTACCTTATGGACGAATTTTGTTATATGGTGTACCCGCACAATGTATAAATTGTTTTCAACGTTACTCTTATAGTAGTGGCTTTGGTGCTAGTATGTATCCGTCCTACTATCCACCGATGATAGGTTCTTGGCCTATGATCATGAATGATAATTTTGGAGAATACGATGATGACGACGATTTTGAAGGAGTAGAAATTAAAGATGACGATTTGGTCGACGAGGAAACGAAATGCCGGCTGCCGGATGGGTCGCGCAGCGACGACTGTACTGAGATAGAGGGTAGTGGCGAAGACTTCGAAATAGACAACGATTTACGTTCTGGAAATAAACGCCCGATTAATGACTCGGCGGAAAAATTGACAGAACCTCATTTTACTCTACGCGGACATAGTTACACTTTTAATCGCTCAAAGTATAGCCGCCGGGGTTTGTGAAAAACCCGAATTATTTATTTCAAATTCAGTGTTAGTAAAAAAAATTTCATAACGATCAGGTGTTATTATTGAGCTATTATTTTTTTTGTTATTGCTTTTATTACTCTCTAAAGATATGCTAACTGATACTGATGCACAACTTCCAATAAAAATTAATAAAAAACGTAATTTTATTTTAAAATGTATCCTAGCGCAACTAATGGGAACTGAGACAAGAGTTAACGAAGTTAACTTAAATTTTTTGTCACAGAGAAGGTGCAACTGTGCACGTCATTTGCATTGGTTGCCTAATAGAAATCATTTGATGCCTAATTCTTTGAGTTCAGTTTCTTCGTCTACTGAGTCTTCGTCATCTGAACCGTGAACCGATGGTACAGGTGTAGTGTGCCCTAGAAATAAAATACTGGGTTATTTAAAATCTTCATACATTAGGTCTTCACTTACGTGACGACGAAGGGCTGGGTGGTTCGCTAAAAGGGCGGGAGAAATTTAAATTATTGCGCGAACCATACAGACAACTCTCATCTAAGTAGTCCCGATAAACAATTTGTAAAGCTTTAACTCGAGCCTGCCTATAGTACTGTAATGTTTCAGTGTAATATTTATGAAGTGAAAAAATTCAATATTTTTTTATATTCTATTTTAAACTTACAATACCAAGAGTACGCCAGTCTAGCAGATCACTCAAACGTTCGGTACGATTCCGCTGAATGATACGTTGACGGCGATTCAAACGTGAAAATTCTAACATGAAATTCGATAATTGCTGGACACTAGTCTCTAAACCAATATAACGTCGATCAACTATATAAATGCCGTAGGATTTCGGGTCGCTAATATGCTCTTGCATAAAACAACCAAAACCGGAAAGATTTGTTGTAATGCTTGGTATACCCATCACTGTGCATTCAGCCGGCGTATAACCCCACGGTTCGTAGTATGAAGGAAACACACCCAAATGACAACCGCGCACAAATTCTTCATAGTCAATGCCGAACAACGGGTTAGTAGAGGAAAGAAATTCTGGATGAAAAACCATTTTTACACGATCATGTATTGTATTAAACATTTGGCAGCGTCTTATGGCATTTAGAACGGGATCATTCCAATCATCAACCTATAAAAGAGAAGCATTAATTTGAAAATGACGTTGTGATCATTTGCTTACAATATTGTGTGTAGTAACAGGCGGCATCGTATCACGTTGCATAGCATACATGCAACGTTTGATTTTAACCATGTCCTCTTTGGTTAGCAATTCATTAGCTGTAGGCAAATGTCCTTTTAGACAAGAATCAAACATACGTTTGCCGATATCTTGCTGAACATTATTAATGGTATCCCGTAACTGCTTAACCACTGCATGGCCACGCAGGGATTCCACATTGAAGTTATTCGTTTTCGTGGGGAAAATCAGAAAAGCTACAACTGTGGCATCAGGTTTTTCATATTTAAGCAACGCATTGAGGCGAGCCAATGACTCTATAAATATGTCGGCACCTTTGTTGCCAAACTCGTAACGACCGGCGATGAAAAAGTACAAGGTTTTATCCAAATCGAAATCCATATGGCTGCCAAAAAACGACAACATTACAATATTTTCATAGAGATTTCTTTTTTATGGTATGTGTGTATATAAACGCATTTACCTACCCATAGAAATGACCTCGAACAAATTCATTAATTTTTTCCTTAGCCAAAGCATGCAAATTCTGGAATTCGTGTATAGCCGAAAATTTCTTCACATTTAAACCGTTGGGTGTAATAATATCCGGCTTACGTTTTAATAAGTGTTCTGCCTCATAGCCGGTAATTTCCGATACAGTTGTGAATACATGGCACAAATGAGTGGCGGCTCGTTCCAAACAGTAACGATGATATATTTGACGTTTTCCAGCCTCCTCGTCCACCACAAATTTGTCAAGATTGTTGTAGAAATCAGTGTTACCGGCACATAGGTAACGACCTAATAACGTGGCATGTGTTGTAAACACTGTAGCGACCTCAATATGGCGAGTGCGCAAAGCAATTAATCCTACACCGGCCTGCCATTCATGGAAGTGAGCAACGATGCGTGGATTTTGCAAGTCATGGATTTTTGAATACTCAATAGCACGGTTACGAAACTATCAAAGAAAAAGAAGTGATAAGCAAGGGGGCTGTTTCCCAATACGTATTGAAAGAGAACCTCTTCCAAAAATTCTGCTATCAAATAGCCTAGAATTATGGCATCGTTAGTTTCTACATCTAAGTGTGGCACACCTGTTGTAAGGAAAAACAATCGATAGAGGGGCAACGTAAACCTCATTATGCAGTATTTTATTTACCTATATGACATTTATCCCATAATTCTGATTTAAATTGATCCATTTTCCAGGCTCCCGAAGCAATATCAAATAATATTAATTGCGGATTACCATCAACTAGCCAACGTCCAGTATGGATTTTATAGCCACGTGAACGTAAATTATTTACGGCATCTAACAGTGGATTACCGCGTGGAAATTCAATCTCTTCCATTTCCGTGCGAGCACAATGCTCCTTGTACACGCCCATTAAACAAAGCTGCTCACCCATTTCTTCAGTAGAAACGTAAGCTTTAGACCGTATTACCGTGTAAATGCCACCAACTTTATTTGCCACTTCCCACGCTATTTCAAAAGACCAACGATTTTCTCGCGATGCTAAGCCTCCACGATCAAAATAATCCGTTAAATCTCCGCCTGGTTCTACTCGCGAAAAGCGTCGTAACATCTATTTGAAAAAGAAAAGAATTAAAAATATTACTTACTAATTATGTAATTTATTTGATTAATAGAACGCATAATTAAAATTACCCCGACTCTTATATTATATGCATAATGGCCATTGTCTTCTAAACGAAATGGTATTTGATGGCCTAACATAATTTTGAATGAGCGAGCGCTGGGTAGCGCGCCCGTCAAATTCTAAAGTTATTCTAATTATACAGCCATTAAATTTGATTCTTACTTCAGGCTGATAAACAACAAGAGATTTGTAAATAATAAAAATGAAGTAACGGTTTATCGATGCATGATGAATACAAGGCTACCGTTAAATAAATGAGAACTGATAACAGGCGGTTTAAATATTTTCAAACAACTTAAGAATTTCTAAATCAAAAAAAAAAATTGCTCTTCCAATTAAAAATAAACACAAGGTAGCAAAATTCAAACAAACGAACAATTTGAGCAAAAGCAAAGAGAGTAAAAATGTAAGTCCTTAGCTATCAAAAATGTCATCACATTATCGTTAACATACTTTCCTCTGAGATTTTTTCGCTTAAATGAAGCGCAGGCAACTGTTAGTTAATTGATTGGAAGAGTTGAAAAAAGCCATTTTCGATATCAGTTTAATCTGCACTTGCTACATTAAGCACCTACTGCGCTGGCATTGACGATGTTTTTGCCATACATTTTCGACAACATATTATATATACTTACATAGCATTCTGAGGCATTAAGGATTAACTTTTAATGATTCCTTGCTTGGAACGACAGAAAAAAATCGGTTTTAAATAAGATACCATTGCTTATAGATTATTCAAAATAACTAATCTTTGCTTAAAGACACTAACCCCTATCTCACCACCAATAGTATGGATGGAGTATCTCACCACCAATAGTATGGATGGAGTATACACCAATAGTATGGATGTGGCACAAAAAGCTGAAGATATGGTTTCACTGAAGATGCAACTTTATCACGATTTGTCTTGAATAGGTTTTGTGTGATTTTTTGCAATTGTGTTAGTGCTCCTTATATCATATTTATAGATTCATTTCCGTGAAGCTATCGTCATCAAATTTGGCAGAAACATTGAGGATTCTTGTACACAGATTGGTATTGAAAAAAGGCCAAATCGGTCTAGAGTGTCACGTAAACTGTGAACACGTCTGTTTTTCAAAAAGAGTTGTGATGAATTTACTCATAAATTTTCGAAGACGAAACTAAAAAAATTTAAACGTACATTTTATGGGCGATGCTATAATAACTGTACAAAACTATAAACTCTTGGTCACTTTTCAATTCGGCATGCACCCAAACATGCGCCGCAGCTGTGGTAAACATTGTCCCGTTTGCAGAAATGAAGATGTCACCTAAACATTTGCAAAAGAATTTAAAAATGACTCAAAGCGGATACGACCACAACGCCCGTAGGCCTATTCGACAAAAACTGTGAACATCTGTGAACATCTACGTATCTAGATATATTTCTACATATATTCAGAAAATAGAAAAAGACAGTCGCGCCCAACCAAAACTATATGGTATGAATATTTAGTTCTTTTCGCGTTTTTTACTCTTTTTTAGGATAACGGTAAGGGATATAAAAGAATATAACTTTCTTACTTGTTTGTAGTCCCAACCCTGCGATGGGGAGTATGGGGTATGGAGTCTATTTCACGAAACATTTGCGGTAGGCCCCATAAAAAATATATACATTTGGTCATCATCAAATTCTGAATCAACGTAAGCATGCCCATCAATCCATCTATTGTATATAAACATTCTCTTGGCCGCAAAAATTAAGGTATCGACTTCAAATTTGGCGAAAGTGAAGGGAAGTCTTTTCACGCAAGTGGGTATTTATAATGGCCCAATATTTGTAAAGGACAGGTCTACACAACAAGAACAAATCATCTAGAAAAAACGCAACAATAAAAACCTCTCGTTTCTATGGTACCTATTTCAAAAAGATAAAATTGACTACCTCGAGTTTTTTCGAGTTTTTTTTTAAGATAGGTGCAATAGCCGAATATAATTTTTTTAGCTGTTAAATTAGATCTTCATCAGCGCAACAAAATCCTTTATTTGAGTCAAACTCAACAGTTGTCCTAAACATATCTAACCCCGCTACTGATGATAGCATTTTCGGTCCATTATTTTTTTGCACTGTTTTTTAAGAAGATATTTAGAGACTGCTCCTCTTACAGTATTTTTTAAGATTGTTTACCATATGTTGTCTGTGGCGTTTTCCACTATTTTTTTTGCACAGTATTTTAAGGAATCTATCTACCGTGTAAAAAAAGAGCTTGGTGTATCTATTATACAACAATTATATAATCGATTTGTGCGATGTACGATCGAGATGTTGACTTTTATCTTATAATGAATGCCTTACGCAAAGTGGTAGTGGGCGTAGTAAATGCTATATATAAAAAGATTTAGCTCAAATCAGACATAAGCTTTTCCTTGTTTCACGGAAAAACTAAAGCTTATGAACAATCCTTTGCTTTACGTTCTGGGCGGGGTACGACACATGCTGGAAATTGAAGTTTATAAAAGTATTGGCGAGTTTCTTAAATATGTTGGCATTTAACCTAAAAACACGCGAAGGCGTGTGCGTTTGCATGTCACTCATTTCGGAACCGTTAAAATTCTATATCATTGGAATTTTATTGGACTCTTATCATAGCTTTCTTAATTCTTTTGGTTGTTAGTTGTGTAGCTTCCTGACGCTCGAAAGAGAAAAGATACAGAAGTATAGGGAAGAAAGAAAAAGAGAGTATTAAGTAACGAAGAAGTAAAACATGAGCTTAAATATCTCAGCGTTTCCTCGCAAAAAGAGTGTAATCAATGCGATTACGTGTTCGTTAGTGCGTGCCATTGAACTACACGCGTTAAAGAGGTGACTGGCCGCTTGTGTTTTTTTTTTTTTTTTTGATAAGAGACAAATATATATATATATTTACCATACACATAAATACGTCTCTTTAAGGGAAAATAACGTGGAATAACTTTAGAGAAAAGGAAAACAACAATAAACGCACTTTTATCTAGATACATTAGTATCTATATGTGTCCATATTTAAACGAATTTACAAATTAACCCTTTTCTATTTTCATAAAAGGAAGTGAGTTGAAAATACCTTTTTTGATTTGAACTATACGGCTGGTGTAAATTTTGTATTATTTTGTATTTTGTATTAGAATAGTTGATGCTTGTATGAAAGCATAAAAAATGTCTTACAATTTCTAAGAAGACACTTTAAATTATTGTTATTATAAGTATTTTCTTCGCTTGCTTAATACACATAACGCTGTACAAATAAATGTCAAATAGAGGTCAATGTGACTAGAGGATGAAAACTATGCTTGTCTTCACTGTTGAACGTTTAAATAAAGAAATACGGCAATCTTTTAGTCGTTTAGTTGTTGCATTTATTATTAACTGATTTTCTCTTTAGCATACACTCTTTTTTTTATTCAATATTTTTTTTTTTTTTTTTTATGTAACCCTTATAATACTTTCTCACACATTATATTTTTAAAGCATTGCACAAGATCACTATTTGTAGATATTTTGAATATCATTTGGTTTCAATTTTCTTAGTTATTTGCTATTTTACATGAGACCGCCTTCACCTAATATTTTTAAACGTTGACGTTACTAATTTTTGACGATTTTGGTTTATTTTATACAAGCGAATCTTATTTCCAAATAAAATTACTTCTCTCAATATTAATATTATTCTCGCGCATACACCGACAATCGGTAAGACAAGAGCTTAACTCGTAAGACAAATTTTCCAACACGTCCCGTACGTACGTTTGCTTTCGTTGTTTTGTTTGCCGGCATTTTTTGCTCTGTTTTTAATAACAAAGTTGTTTTGGATATCTGCTACTATTTTACTTCTATTTTGGATGAGAAGAGAGAAACTGTAAACGAGATTATAGAGAGCAAAACAAGGGAAATACTCTTCATGTCAGAGTGAATCTTTAATGCTCTTCACCTCAAATTTTTCTTCCTCTTCACATATTTTTATCTATAACTGAAGTATGGAGGTATATTTATTTTAGTCAAAACGCTTGTAGCAGCCAAAGTGAAGCTTCAGGACTCCTTTGAAGTATACATATTCTTAATCAGCATCCAATTTTGAATCAATCTAGGCATGTCCGTCTTTCTTACCGTAATTGCATATCCCAATAATGGAAAGCACTACGTTATCAAATGCTGTTTAAAATGTATTCCATATGTTTTACTCAAGGACTCAGCCATTGCTTATCTCCAAGTTTAGAAACTTATAGCTCCGATTATAAGCAAACTTTTAATTTTGCTATATACAAATAAAATATTTTTTTATTTTCACTGACTTGATTTTCACATCAATGCGTCGTGGATAGAAACTAAAAAATTTTTAAATAAATGGGTGGTATAGCGAATTCGAATAAAAAACGGATGCAATTGTTTACAAATCAATTGACTAGAATTTACTCTCTGGCTAAATTAATAATAATAATATAATGTTCTTGCGTGTTGTAAGATATGTTTCTGATCGCACTTTTTGCATCCGAGAACATTATATAAAATATTACATAACTTTATAAAAATATTATGCATTATAAAAAATTATAAATTATGGTACGCAACGTCTAATTAACAACATTTAAGCAACAAAATTAATACAATTTAGAATATATTATAGTACAGGATAGAATTTGGAATGTAGTACTTCTTAACATCCAATATAAACAAATGCTATGAAAGAGAACAAAAGAGCGAAAAAAGCTGAAATGAGCGAGACTACGCAATATGAACATATGTATACAATATACATATTACATGTATACAATATTGCAATGTATTGAATGAGAGACAATTAGATGAGAAGATAGTCCAACACTTCGTCCAAATTTAAAGTAGAATGCAAACGTTTCCCCTGTTACTTAGCCATATTTGCCGAGTCATTTTGAAAATTACAACTGTTTCCATATAACGAGTTTTTCGAATAAGACGTTATAAGGGGAGTAGTGGGAAAAGTAGGCCATTTTTAATAGCGTTCGTCCTTGGGCCAAGTACCTCTGTGCCCCAATTTCATCAAAATATCTCAAAAGTTACTACATTTTAATTTTAACAAAGTTAACAGTTTTCAGTTTCAAAGCGGGCAGATTTTTGCTTACAATATTTTTAGGCTCAAAGTATTAGCAAAGCGAAATCAAGCCTCTGTTATCCTTAAATATCCCACACCATAACTTCCCAGGCCATAAACGCCCCAGACCATGTATTTCGCATGGCAGTCATATTATTGTTAAGAAATTGCCTATTTTTAGGATGTATTGAAAATTTTTAAAGGGTCTCAAACATATATGTACATGATAAAAAACTTCCGTTTTTCATAAGAGAAATCACTGGTGTCGAGCAGATAGATGCGAGATGTTTTCAGAGAAAAGGTGTGACTTTTCATTTCTCTCGAAAGGTATTTATTCATCAATCTCTGTTTTGGCTGCTTCAAACTAATCTCCCTTACACTTGTGCAGCCCTTTTTCTAATCCTTAAAGCACTTTTTTTCGTCATATCGGTGTCGCACTCCAAGTGCTTCTATGTGATCATCATATTCTCCCTAAGGATTTCCGCTCACTTAGCATTCTTACTGATTTGTCGAAGGTGCTTGAACGGTTAATGGCCGATCAGGTTACACGGAAAATTGACAATAAATGGCAATGCTTGGTCATGAGCTCTGTCAAAAAGGCAAAGCAGTAGAGGAATTTTTTGTTAAAAAGGCAAAGCAGTAGCGGAATAATCTGTTAAAAAGGCAAAGCATTAATAAACTGTTAAATTGCAAAGTTGCCGGCATTAATATATATATATCTATAATATATATATCTGTTAATCTATAATATCTATATCTGTCTATCTATAATATATATATATATATATATAATATATATATCTGTTAAATTAAAACAATGTAAAAAGACAAAAAAAAAAAAATTAAAAAACTCTGTTAACATGACAATTGGGCAACCAAATGGTTATGTTTATAAATTAAGCGTGAAACGAGACGCAACCTAGATGTGTTTAGTGTTTTGGAAAATACGCGAATTAAACTTATTTAATTTTACAAGTTAGCCTAAGAGAGACCGCCATAATATTTTTTTTATTATCAAATTAAACAAAGCAGTAGTTATATTCCCCGCTATTTGCAAAACCAATGTAAACTTCTATGTTAATATTTCAAAGCCGTCGGCTTATTTCCCCATAAGTAGTAACTAAAGAAATACGTTTTCTAACACTACCTAACATAACAGCTGTCCTATGTTGACATTATTGGATATCTCCGCTAAAATAAAATAACATTATTTCATCCTTTAAAGCATTGTAGTAAACATTAAAAGCTGCTTACGAAGTCTTGTCCGATCCTGATAAAGATATTTAGAACAATTTGGAAATTTTTAATTTTGCAATGCCGACGCCAAATCGCATTTTGCAATGAATTTTAACAGAATATGAGCAACTCAAAGCTGGCGGCTTTGCAAATTAAACTTGTTAGTTGAGCACTCAACCATTTTTGGAAATTTTTTTATTTATTATAAGCGACTCTGTGCCTTGCCGTTCAACAGGGAATTTAGCGAGGACTTTGTTTAAAAATTATGATGGTTTAATTCTAAGCTAACTTGTAAAATAAAAGAAATTTAGAAATTTTATAATCGCGAATTTATTTTCAAACATAGAAGTGTACCTAAAGAATTTTCAAATTTAACTGGTACGAACTTAATTCAGCTGTTAATCTGAAAAAGACTTTGTAGAATCGAAAGGCAGTTTACGTTACAATTTAATATTTTGTTTACTAGCTTGTATCTAAAGGAATACCAAATTTTGTAGCGTGAATTTTAAAGCATTATATAGCATTACAGTTTGTGAAATACTACAGCGTTTGAAGGTGTAAGTAATACTGAGAATTGGAAAAACCGAAGACCCTAAAATAACAAACTAAGCGGGAAGAGTACGATGTTAATCTGCATCCATCAGGACGAGGCCTTCACACTAACATGATTTAGTGCTTAAAAATGCGTAAAATACTAATGAGTTTTTTCGTCAATATAAAGTAATCAATTTTCATAATTATTTCTTTTTAGTTCGTATTCAACTAAAACATTTCGCATTTGCAACAAAGTCACTACCACCCTCGCTTGGAATTTGACTCATCTTA
The DNA here is from genome assembly GCF_014805625.2 of Glossina fuscipes. Lineage (NCBI taxonomy): Eukaryota > Metazoa > Arthropoda > Insecta > Diptera > Glossinidae > Glossina > Glossina fuscipes. Next base: position 1,767,063 of record NW_023998454.1, on the reverse strand, counting down.
AATGCAAAAATTTATCTGAATATCCTCAAATGGATAGCTAATTACAACAGCAATTTGCCTAACCATGTCTTCGAGCTGCATATCTGCTAAAATTTAACAACTTTTGCCTAGAAAATGACTTCTTAATATATGCCAAACACTGTTCGATAAATTCTGGGACATTCAGTCTAGTAATCGGTAGTCATTTATCCAGAGATACTCCTAGGCAAATACGAAGGGTTGGAAGAACTGTCTTCCACCTTTATTGCCAACTTTGCTGTCAGATTGCTAAATCCAGATCACTAAAAAATCATTATCTTCTCCAATAGCAAATTGGCGTTGATGCTAATCAAACACAAAGACACATTACGGGTCTCTATGTTATTTTAAGCGCTTCTAAGCTTGAAGAAAGCCACTTGATGTGCATGCCAGGGCACTGTGGAAAGCAATACGGTCTTGTTCATATTTTTGTTTGTCTTTTCAGTTACTCTATATAAACTTACGACGATCCACTTACTTACTTGCTGCGCAAAATTCTTTGATAAAAAAAGTTACGTTCGATTGAAATGAAATATTAAAGGCCTGCAAGTATAAAACGAGTGAACTTTCATTCACTTTCATATAAATTGATATATTGGGTATATTGATATATTGAATTGATATATCAAAAATTCTACCAATTCCAAAAGGGATGTTTCATCAAATAAGAATATATATATTTTTCGTAACAGCTGAAAGATTTTGCAGGCAAATTTGTTTGCAAGTGCTTCTTCTGGCAAAACTTAAATTATTTTTTTTATTGAAACGTAAACTATTTCTGATCACGTTACACGCGTACGCGAATTCGAATGAAAAACAGATAAAATTATTTTATTTATTATTTACAAATCAACTTAATCAAAATTTAGCGAATTAAAAGCGAATTAAAAGCGACATGGAATGAAATGGAATAATTGAAATAAAATGAAAGCTAGCAATTTCACACGTTTTAACATCGAACATATGATTAACACAACACGAATAATAATAATTTAATAATTTTTATAGGCGTGGCATTCGATTTTAGCCTATTTTCAAAAAAAAAATGATAATTCTTTCCATATATAACTTATACAAGTGCTTGAAATA
>NW_023998454.1:1756019-1765946 GCF_014805625.2 Glossina fuscipes | reverse complement strand
TATAATCTTTTTTATATAAATGTATCAAAAATATGCATTCATCTCCCCTTGTACGTCTCCCCAATAGTTTTATACAATTTTTATAGGCGTGGTATTCGATTTTACCCTATTTTCAAAAAAAAAAGATAATTCTTTCCATATATAACTTATACCAAAAAAAACTATACCAAAAAACCTATACCAATACGATTAGCAAAGTTTGGCAACCCTAAATTGGATGAGCAAGAGAAAGAATTGTCAAAACTGTAACCAGCTGTGCATAAAAGTGTTACCAACTGAAAAAATGAAAAAAAACTCTTTTTTCAGATATTCAAATTATCTTTAATGAAATAATTATATTATATATTAATCTGAATATTTATTTGTTTTCCATTGCTCCTTCGGTTTTGCGCCGTTTGGGGTTTTTGGGCCGATTGGATGTCGTATGATTATTTTTCCTGTGGCGCCTCAGCCGTTCAATTTTGTGGCGTAAATCACTAGTTTGTAGTTGAAACGGGGCTCCCCGTTTCTTACCACGTCGCCTGCTTCTTTTTCTTTTTTGCGGTGTGGCGTTTGGGGCGGCGTGGCCCCGCAAATCATGTTCGGCTTGGCGGGCATCCCGCGGCAAAGTCGTTCTTAAATCTGAAAAAAATATATATAAGTATTTAAAAAAAAAAAAGAAAAATTTACTTACTTCTCTCTTCCTTGGCTGACATTTTTTTTTAAATGAAATTTCTGCGCTCGTGCCCAGCGCTGCAAAAAAAAGGGATTCCATGATTCAATTATCGCTTTGGTGCTTTTGTATTGGACACGTTGGATGTTCCCCTTTCGTCCATTTTTAAATTACTTAAAAACTGAAAAACGATTTCTAATTTTCGAGTATTATTTAAATGTTATCATTTGCTTAAAAAAATTAAATTTATGCAAAACAAAATTGAAATACTCAAAAACGACTCTGTGCGTGCGAAAAATTTAGATAATGGAAATCCTCAAAAACGACTCTGTGCGAGCGAAAAATTTAGATAATGCAAATCCTCAAATACGACTCTGTGCGAGCGAAAAATTTATATAATTTAAATACCATTTGAGGTTAGGAAAAAACACATTTCCTATGTGAATGTGCAAAATCCAACAAGAAAAATTTTTCAAATTCACTGAAAAGTGTCCAAATTAAATTGAAAAGTGTCCAAATTAAATTGAAATAAATCTAGTGTGAAGGAAGAGTGATTTCAATAATAATCTCAATCAGAAATTTAATTTCAAACAATTTCAGCAAAGTCATAAAATAATATATATTGACGGTAAGTGCATTTCTTTTGTTTATTTGTTACTAACGAAGCGGCAATTAGATGAGACTTGCAGTTTAAAGTCTTATTTGTTGATTTCTAATTACTGTAACACAATAAAAGTTCTTTTAGTAAAAATTTATTTTTTTATTTATGTATATAGCGAGATATTAATTGCAAATACGTATATATATATATATATATTCTGTATTATCTTTTGATTTATACGTGGAACCACGATTGTGTGGAATTCAGTCACTTGGCAGGCCGGTGCCATTTTCTCCACCAAAGATTTAAACTACTTGAATAAAATTCGCGTAAAATAAAAGAAAAAAAATGTTAACAAAACCTCTCTCTGAGTAATTTCTCCATGAACCGTAATGCGGTTCTCAAACAAACATATGGCCTCTTTATGATATTCCAATCCAAGCTTGGCCTCTATGAAGAATTTCACGGGTACGTGATAATATCGCTGGACGCTGGACGCTCCTGCTCCTCCTGTAATTTAAAAGATTCTTTTACTTCGTTACATACCGCACCATGTTATGAACAGTTTTACTGCATTTTTGTCTCCAGAATTTGTGCCGTGTCGTCAATTTGCATATCCAATTCTTTAGACCAATTAACTAAACGGAAAAAGTTGAAAGATATCAAAACATTATTATAGGTAAGTGTAAATCGATTCAGTATTTGATGCTGATCGAGAATATATATACTTAGATATGGCTCTGGAGCTTCTTCTAGACGTTACCAACATTTTAATTAAATGAATGTAGCCCTGATTCTTCGGTGATAAATATAAACACAGTAAGCTCTTTGAAAATGACATTCTCATGGAAATTGACTTTTTGTCAATTTGAATTTCGGTTTATGCGGATAAGGATTTAAACTTAAGCTACATGAGTAACTACATTAAGAAATATTCAAGAATATGATTTCTAAGTTTATTTCGCGTGTAGCGGCAATATTATATGAAATGTGGAAACGCCTCTAATAAATTATCGTGATTGCTTGGTGCAGACTGTTCTAAATTAGCTTATTTTGCTATTCGACAGATTATGTTATCATAATAATTCGATTATGAAAATAATCTTTCCATTGGTTGACAGAATTTGTAGCTAAAAGCACGGATGTTTACAGTTCAATTTATTTAACTCATTCTTATTTCAAGTACAACCGTAATTCGTAATTCTGTTGCGCTGATCCTTATATTCTTGTAGTAAGTGTAAAGATACATTTGAATTTTTACTGCGCTATTTATCAAAAGACAAATTGCCTTCATTTCACTCATTTGAATAACGTATTATTTGTGTGGGAATTGATTACATGTGACGAAAGAATGTTCATACTTACTTCTGCCGACGGATAAAATTGGTTGCTGCAGCTGGTTGCGGGGATGGTACATGCATTTTATTGCTTTTATTATGATTATTTGATGTAACTTTCGCTCGGTAGTGGGACTGTTGCTGTTGAGAATAAGAATTAAAAGTAAGTCTGATGTGATTACCAATAGAAGCTGTGTTAGGCCCAGGGAAACGTCTGCGCTGAAATTGTCTACCATTGGTAGGAATACTGCGTAAATTCACAAAACTACGTCCTGCACTAGAACTGTTTTGTTGGGATTGCTGAAGGGGATTACCTACCAAACCATTAGAATCATAGAAAATATAAGATGTACCTTGAATATTTAGTTGCCGTAGCACACCAACATTTCCTATATTAGCATTACGCATAGTTTGCTGAATATGTTGTTGTTAATGTTGCTGTTGACCAGATGTATACGTACTGGCTTCACGATCGCGTCGGCTCGGACGGCCATGTTTAGAAATTTCACCTAAATTAAAAACATTTATTTGTTTATTCATCGACCCAGTACTCATACACCTAGCTTACTTTTTGATAAACCGATCAGCAGCATTTGAGCTTCTGGACGACTCAAAATTCCTTTCAATTGCAATGTAGCGAAGAGGGCAACTTGCTGTATGATGAATCGTCGTTGATGACTGCATAATGCTGGGTTTTTGTTGATAAGATTGTCTAAACAGCAAATTTGCGAGATTTTTGCCATTGCAATTAGGAGTTTGCTTGTATATACCCTGAGTGTCTAAGTGGCTTACAAATTTTCGAATGTTTTCCGTATCTCATTCCTTCGTATCGTTATTAATACCGTTTCCCTTATTAAGACTAGTATGAGTTGTAGTATGAGTGGTATGAGCACCGAAGGGATTTGCGATAATTTAACATTTGATTTTGAGCCAGAGCGCATAAATATGACAGATCAGATTTATTTTGTGTATTCATTGTATTCTTCACAAAGTCACTAATCGAGGCTGATGATTGTGTGCTATTTTGAGCGTGTGATCACCATTTTGATTCAATCTATAGAAATTTGAAGTAATTGTTAAAAAGTTTGAATATACGGATATTATTTTTTGCAATTTAGGAAAATATAAGAAATTGTTTACCAAATTAGCTTTTTGAATGCGATTTTCTTTTTTAAACTCGTCGTTATTGATATCATCATCACCTTCAACAGAATTTTCTTGTTTTTCCGACTTTCTCGATCGTGGTCATCATCGAAACCGATACTTTTAGTATTTCACATAGTTTTTGGTGACAATATCATGTCTATCCTTAAAAGACGATTTTTCTTCGCTCTCATTTCCATCCGTTGATACTGGAAAATATGGGAAAAAGATTACAGTTTCAGGATATACAAATGACTTTAAAGATCGATTAACAATAAATGTACTCAAATCGCTATTTCGTCTCTGCTGAATTGTGGTTATTATAATGTTGAGATGCCATATAAATAACAGACCACTTATTAGGTTGTAGACGTCCGCTACCAATGGGACGTTGCTTATAATAGCAGGATCCTTAAAGCAGTATAAAAGACATTTATCTGCTTTAAATAAATATAGAGAAACTAAATTTTGCGATATCTACCTTAAACTCAAATGGCTGTGGAGGTTGACTTCTAATTATCGACTCACCATCATAACCTTGCGTTTAAAGAACGCTGGCATCATGTCATTCCAACCCGATTTTCCATTGTTATTATTCATATCAACAATACTTGCGCAGCCGTTTCCACCGCTGTTTCTAAAGTCTGTCATGTAATCGGAACTTCTCCATATCTGAAGACGTTTCAGGCGTGCTTCCAATTCCATCACGCAACAATTGATAATTATAGGCGAATGATTACTCCGTTTAACTTTGGTAGTGGTTATGTATTTACCTATAAGCAATAGACTACCGCGAGAGTATTGTAATAACGAAGCGTTCATCAAGGATTTGCATTTCCCCAAATGCTTCCCATCAACGACAAGTCATCTTCTTCATTATGGTGCGGCCCCTTGGCTGAAAGGTATGTCATATGAGTAGGCGGATATAGCTGAGGTATAGCTACAGATATAGCTGCCGACTTTTCCATCATCTGCTTTTCGATTAATTTTTGTATTTTAAGTGCACGTACCGGTACTACGAAAATTTCCTCAAATTTCGATTTTTTCGGAAGCTCCATTAATGCCATTTCCTTGTTAGGCTTATTATCTAAGGCTTTAACCTAAATTATCAATTGAATTCACTATGTATTTAAATATTGTCAATTTCAAGATAGGAACGCAAAGATTATATTGCAAAAATAGTTAATTTTTACGACTTTTTCACGGTTTTTTCGAAAAACATTTGGCAGGCAGTAAAAAAATAAAACCTGATATATAATTAGTATAAGAAAAAACTGCAGCAAAATTGCAATCAATAAGTTGCTTTCGAAACCGGCCCGAGTACTTGCACATATTAAGCGGCATGGAATTACGTGAATTTCCAATGAGTAGTTAGTGATAAAGTGTAGGCAATTTAGATTATAAATGGATAATGTTTTCGAACTTTTTCCAGTCTGTCACACAGGACACAAGGTAAAAAGAAATGTTCTTCTACTACCAACTAACAAGATATGAGCAAAAGATCGTTGCGTGTGATAATTACTTTATTACCACTATTTGGTAACAACATATCACCTGTCTTTTTGTCGTTTTATTTATTAAAATGATTTAAATCAATTGACGGCAAGTCCAATGCAAATGGAGATCGCGAAAATGAACAAAAACAATGAAAATTGCCGTTTAGTAACGCTTTTTGTTTTTGTGATTTTTCATCAGTGTTGTTAAGCTACAAATGGGTTGCCACTCCTAAGATCGTAAAAATTTAATACAAAAAACGCTATAGCGCTATATTTTGGCATTCGAAATTGATGTGAAAAATTTTTAAGCGGGTGTGGCAATTCTCTGAAGTTGCCTATATGTTAGAAAGGCTTAATTTTCAATATTTCTTGATGAAGATTCGTTCGTACATTATTGTAAGATAATTAGACAAATAATTTCTAAATTTAAAATAAGTCTTTAGCTTTGAAAGGAACTTTTGCAGGTTGATGGTAGCTGCAAAGTGTTCCGTTTGAAGCAGTACTGTTTTGTAGAGGTTGATGAAAGCTCTACAAAATAGTTCGCAGTGAGAAAAAAAAAAAATTAAAAAAATTAATAAAAAAAACAAAAAAAAAAGACGGAACAATCTTACAACCTTAGTTTATAGAGTTTTATTATTATTAATTTGAAACTTACATTTAAGCTTCTTTAAGATTTTAAATTTTTATTACTTTGTAGTATTGTGTTATTTTGTAAATACTGCAAATTTTCTTGGTCAATAGATCGAATTTTAAAAAAAAAATATTTTAAGACCTATAATAAATATTCGTTTCAATTCAGTGTAAATCGTATCAGTTCATAGTTGTTGAAGTTGTTTTGTCTCAGTTTCTCGCATCGAATATCGTATATTTCTCTTTCACTTTTATTAGAAAGGATGAGTCGATCTCAAGGTTGCCTGCCCGCCTGCCTTTTTTTTTTGTGTTCAACCTATGATCTATAGTTTGATGAAATTTGGTGCAAGGACTTTCTTTTCTTTTGCTTTCAATATGGACTCAGGGAATCTCGTTTATTCGTGTAATACGGTGACCGTCGAAAATTAATGAGGCAAAAAATAACAGCTGCAGCTTAGTATATTCTATCTTAGCTTTAACAATTTCATTAAAAATAAAATGCCTTTCCTTCGTCAATGGTTTCATAAAAAACATCGCCTGCATTATTATTGGAGTGAATGTATTTTATATGTTAATATATTTCCATTTTTTTTAAATATATCTATTCAGATATTATGCTCACCGACATGCACGATGTCCTTAGCAAACTCCTCCGCGAGTATCCGGAGGTGGCGTCCTTGCCGGATATCAAAGAAAGGACTCTACGAAGAATTGGCGTGCAGATTTAACGAAAATTCAAACCGTAGAGTAACTGTCACGTGGCTTGTAAATACCCTAGACCGAATCAGAAGAGCGATAATAAAAATTGAGGAAGGGTCGTCCCGTACCGCTCTTACCGCATATGCGTGGTATGCTGAAGAGCTGGGATATAAGAAGGCAGCTGCAACCATGAGACTGACAGTAAGGGCAAAGGCTTCTGAAGAGGATATACTTCGTCAATTCCAAGATGGCGAAAAGCCTCTCGAAACATCCACCATAGATGCGGTTCTAGCCGAACTAACGCGTACGCGGCGCGAAACGCAGTTTGGAACTGTTCCTAAAGCTTATTCGATTGCGTCATCGCCAGGATCGACGGAGCGATCCACTCCAAGCGAGATGTTGATGCCCAGGGAATTAAAGAATGAAACATATGCCCAGGACGACTTTGCACCGGTTTATGCCGAGAGCTATGATGGTCCGTCTACGTCCGCCCAGGCTGCAAGTCGCCGGCAGTCGCATGGCCCGAAACGCGCCCGACTGACCGAAGAGGACGACTTTGCACCGGCCCAGGACGAGAGCTGTGATAGTCCGTCTATGTCAGCCCAGTCAAAATTCGCTGGGCTGACCGAAAAAGATAAAATAGTGCAGATCCATTTTGACGAGGTGTACACCAACCACGCGACGGTGTACTCTCGAGTAGATGATGAACTGCGGGGCTGCGGCTATACGAGCAAGCAAAAAAAAAAAAAAAAGGAACAGCAAAGTGTGATAGTCTTCGCAGCACGAATCCTCCTCACCCCTTTCAAGTTAGTGCTGGATAGCTATCCCCGCGTAAAAGGCCAAAAAAACATGGGATGGACCTTAGAAAAAAGCATAAAAGCGGCTGAAGAGTTGGGGCTGGACGTGAGAGCAGTCGTCTGCGCCCGAAATAAAGCAAATCTACAATACACACGAAAATTTAACAACAAAAAAATATACAATAGAAAGCGGGCAGACGGCAGCACACACTGCATCCGGCTATTGCACGATTATCCGCATCTAATAGAAACAATTCATAAAAAAATAGAAAAGAACAAAGACCACTATAATCTTGATGTAATCTCTGCAGTGGCAAATATGCGGCCGAAAAATTGTGCTCACTGCAATCAAAGAGGTTGGATGCCGGCCTACAGCAAGGGATGGAAGATGGCCGTTTCGATGCAGGTAAGCGACGCGCAAGTCGCAACGGTACAAGCGGGAATCGATACAAAGGAAGTAGACAATACCGCCGGAAAAGCGCAAGCCGTCTGCGACTTTATCGCGATATTTACGTCCTTCCTGAACGTCTTCCACCGGAACATGATCAGCAGCGAAACTTGGCCGGAAAAAAACAACAATTAGAGGTCGTAGAAGAATTCTTAAGGAGCAAATTTATTGGGGACCTCCTAGCTGCTGACATCCGCCCAACAATCATAAACTTCAGCGCAATTATGGAAGAGCTGCTGGAGGCTTACCCTGACGAAACCATCGCGCCGTACAGCGTAAGCCAAGATCTGTTGGAAAGATTTTTCAGCAACATGGCAGCCAGAAATAGCAACAGAAGGTGCCGATCATCTACAGATATAACGGCGCTGGTCGCAAGACTGAGAAACGTACAGGAGGAGTGCTGGGCAGAAGCAGTCGAACAGAAGGACGATTACCTCCTCATCGAAAAACTACTGTACGAGCTTGAAGCGCCGGCCAATGAAGATGACGAATTTGAACCCCTGACGCTCCTGACGGTGACATATTCGAAAATCTAATCGTTCAGCCGCTGAGCCGCAATCTTGAAGAGTGCCTGAGGCTGCTCACAGGATGTGGTATAGCACGCTGCATTCGTGAGCAGCTGCATTGCGAGGAATGTCTACAAGAGATCACAATGAACGAAGACACCTTCTGTTATTGGAAACAAGGTCGCAAGTTTGCCAGGAATAAGCTGAATAGTCTGACGTGGGTTTCAAAATATTTGAAACCAGATTTACCAACAGAAGAAGTCAATGAAGCTTTCCAAAGAGCGTACGAAATTTTCTACGCGACAATGAGGCAGTACATGACGGCAAAAAAAATAGGCATGCGGCTACAAGCAACGATAATAGCACGAATTCCCTTTTTCCGAAGACCAGGATTATGCAGCAGAAGTGAGCTGCACCGGAGAAATGTGCTCGGGTTCCTGCTGATAACATTACTGTCCGGAGTAAATTTCAGAGAGAAAATGGACACAAACATAACGTGGACCTAAGTTCCTCTGCGCGCCATCTCCACCCTCCTCGCAATACTCGTTGCGTTCCAATGGTAAGTTTGCATATATCTTTACTGATTGTCATTTATAACTTAATTATTTATTTCAATTTAATTTCAGATTAACAATATGTAATTAATACATTAATGCAGACATGCCTTTCGCGTGGCTATGCTAAAACGTTTGCTCTATGCTCTGACATGTCGTACATCGTGCAAAATATAACACGCATTGCGGGCGATTGTCTTGCGTAATAATGATTCGATACTTGCAGGGCATATATTGCAAGTGTGCAAATTGTTTGAACGACTACAATGGGATTTCAAAAGTCCTATGCATCAGTTCTTGCATATTAATATCGAGAAAAAATTAGAAAACAGAGGTGTTAGCTTATACACACTTCGTGAAATAGATATCGCTAAAGGAGAATTGTCCATGTTCAATGTTGATGACACTTTGCAGCCCATAACGCGTACAGTGTTACGTATTAAAATCAATTTATGGCCAGACTTTGTTTGGAATGATCGGGTACATGGTAAAACAAGTCAAAATTTTTGGTTATTGATTGAATTCAATTTTATCTATCATTCCGAATTGTTCCAGGTTTTTTTACCAATCCGCATTTACAATTCTATTACAAAAATAAACAATTTCTGTTTATGTGCTTTCTTCAAGTTAAAATATACTTTTTAAGCCACGCGCAAATTTGTCTACAGCCAAAAACCACAAAAACTCTATTTCTCAAACAGCCTTTACCGTCACAATATTATATATGAGTAGCGAGTGACACTTGGCTGGATACTAATGCGTGGACTCTATTAACTTTTAACTTTTAACTTTTAGTGCTACCGGATCACCATCCCCCTCTTACCGAAACCTATAGCTGTAAGTGCTCTGAAAAATCGATGAATCTTTATATAATATTACGCATTTCAATCCTATACAAACTCAAGTCTTGCATTGTCTTTATCATACTGATAATAACGTTTTGCTGGAGTCACCCACAAGTTCTGGTAAAACTATAGTGGCGGAAATCGCCATACAATAATAACAAAAGAGCTAAGTTTGTTTATATTGCGCCTTTGAAAGAATTAGCGATTGGATTCTCAACT
>NW_023998454.1:1750874-1755919 GCF_014805625.2 Glossina fuscipes | reverse complement strand
GATTCTCAACTGATAGTTACCACACCAAAAAAACGGGATGGTATCAGCTGGTCTTGCTAGACAAGAGAATATCAACAGGACGTTGTACTAATTGTTATAGACGAAATACATTTTGTAACTGTATCATAAACGAATTTCATTACGTCAACATAGGATGCAATATACGTTGGTTTATCTACTGCTTTTGCCAACGTTCAAGATCTCGCCAATTGGCTGGATATTAAGGAAATGGGGTTATATAATTTTAAACCTTCCGTAAGACCGGTTGCTTTGCAAGTGCATATAATTGGATTTTCCGGTAATTAAACCGATTTTCATAACATTTCTGACTCTTCTTTAATGATTTATTTGCAGGCAAACATTAATGTCCACGGATGGCCACTATGAATCGGCCGACATTCCAAACAATACGCTCTTATCCGCAACGGGACCCACCATAGTTTTTGTTTCATCCCGCCGTCAAACTCGATTAACCGCTTTCGATCTGATTACTTAGAGGCAAACGAGATAACGATAGAAAAAATGTGTTGCTCTCATATAAATTTTTCTTTACTCCTTTGCCAGATACTGGGTTATTTACGCTTACGCTTGTGGTATTCTGCCGTTACCGTCCGTGCTCTCGGTGATGTAAAATACCTTAACAAGCTCAAACGATACAGTATCAGTAACTACCAAGAATCAGATAATAATGAATAATATGAATACGTACAATTTGTTAAACGCAGTGTGGAAGCCAAAAGATGTATTATCTCCTTCTTTTTTTTTTATTCATAGAGTTTAGTTGGAATTCCCTTTGTTTTTTGCCTCAGCAGGCGAAAGTTTATGTAAACACCCAACAGACATCTGAATTCGAAAACTACTCTACAATATTTTTCAGGCTTTTAAGCTTGCAAAATCGTCAGACCAGCAAAAAAGCTTTTCTAGAAACAATGAACCAACTCGCCATGCCCTACGATTTTCTCCAAGGAGTCGCGTCGGTTTTGTCCCCTAGTTCAACATGAAATATTTTCTTCAGTACAATATTCAGTATTTCCGACGGAGCTGCTTTACTTTCAATTTCTTTCTGAACTCAGATCAAATGGATTCTTGCATTTTAAGTGAAGTGCTTGGTTTTGATGGGTCCGCCTCTAACGTAAATCTACCCAATAACGATGGCGCCATTAAATGAAAAGATCTTTTGTAACGGCCGCGAACAAACCTCGGGTAGGGTCTCTGTCGGTCTGTATCAACCGCAAGCAGCGGAATAACGGCATGCCGTTAGACAAAATCATGCGATTTTGTGCTACTGCTTATAAATCACGTGATCTTGCGGTATATGTTTGTTTTATTCTTTTCTGTTTTCCTTGTTTACAAGTACAGGCAAAATCGTATGATTTTGCGGTACTCCTTTTTTTTCCTTTTGCTCTTGCAAGCATAGGCAAGAAATCGTATGATTTTGCGGTATTTTTGCTTGCTTTTGCAAGTACAGGCAGAATCGTATGATTTTGCGGTACTCCTTTTTTTTCTTTGCTTTTGCAAGCATAGGCGAAAATCGTATGATTTTGCGGGATCTTTGCTTGCTTTTGTGAGAGTAGCGGCAAGCCGCTTTAGAGAGAGCAACAGGAAGAAGAAGAGGGAAATTGAGTAAGAACGAGAAGTCTGTCTGCGTTTTAATTTCAAGTTAGAGGGGAGAACTGTTTGGCATCTGGTGAAGTTCGGACGGGTTTCCGAGCTTAATATAAAACGGAAAAGTAAAAATAATTTTTAAGATTATCCTTCAAGGGTAATAAAAAGGACTAACATAAACTAAGTTGAAATTAACTAAAATTAAATTACGAAGTCAACCCAGCAGAGAATCAAACTAGCAAACAATAGTGAAACAAAAAGGATAGAGTGAGGAGAAAGATTGGTAAAGCCTAGAGCTAATAAAAGTGCGAATAGTTCTTTCTTGTAAACTTGGTGGAACTAAATTCCAAATCTGTATGTTATAATCCTGCTGATAATTTGTTCGTCGCAGTAATTTAAGAAATCAGTTTATTGTGTATTTTGTAACAGAAATGAAGTACAAAAATTACTAAACCTGAAAATTGTAAACCAGAAAAAAAAAACAGCAATTTAAGAAATCAGTTTGTTGAGTATTTTGTAATAAAAATTAAGTACAAAAAGTACTAGACCTGAAAATTGTAAACCAAGACATGTGCGGATCAAGCAAAATAAATTGAAATCGCGAACCAATATCAAACACGAATGTTTCAGTTTTTAATTAAAGCAGAAGGCACAGAGAAAAAAAAAGGGGAGTAAATTTCTCCATGTTGGTGTACTAAATTATTTACGTTGAAAAACATAAGCTAATCAAGGTTACGAGATTTCTTTCGCTCGCATCGATGGTGGCCGCTTGATCGTGTGCTAGTGTTTGGCATGAATAAATAAGCCCCAGTTCCCTTTCGTACGGTGTGAGGATTTGAGGCAGACAGCATCCCCTTTGCTGGGAATAGGGACCGCCGAAGGAAACAGTCACCACCGCAGGCTCTACACCAGCACCAGCAGTATCAGGTATCTTCATTCATGTAATCTTTTTGTTGTTTTGTTCACGATGAGTGGCTAAGCGCGAGCTGCCACCGCTATAGCTGAAAGAAAAAGGGGGGGTGTGCGTATGTAGGACGGACGCCAGACGGTTACAGACTGACTCACGGTGGACAGACGGACGGTAGACAACCGACGGGACTATTCCTGTTTTTTTGTATCCTTTGTCAGGAGGCTCAGAGAACCAAACCCCTTTCAATAAAAAAAAAAGATGCTCTACCGGCAAAAAAGGGGCTAATACCGCGACACTTTGTTTGGCTTGTTTGGTTAGAAAAGGAAAGTGATAAAAGCGCAGCTAAATCATTCCGATTCCCAACCCTCGCAAAAACCATGATGATATTACCAAGTTTAAAGCCATTGCTCTTATTTGATTATAGTCAAGAAAAGGCTCATCTCTTTCCTGAACGCCCGGCTCACTCTTTTGCATTTCAAAAACACAAATCGGTAAACTTGTGCATCAATGAATTGTCCACATTGATTAGCGGTGAAAAAAGCACAGATAGAAACAGTGTTTTGTTGTCTCTCGACATCATCAAGACATATGACTGCACTAACCTCAGGTACCAAAATCTCTAATGCTCATTGACGTCCCCCTCCACATAATTTGGATTCACAACTTCATATCGAAGCTCTTTCTGATCTTGGGTTACAATTCGGGTGCGGTGCAAAGAGGTTTATCACAGGGCAGGTAATTAAGTCCCGTACTTTTCAACCTACAGACAGCCAACTTGCGTCAGCTGCCAAATCCGCATTTTCGACGTGTGCTTCAATGATGCCGTCTAAAATCTCTCTTCTAGAAGATCTCGTTTTTATAATGAATGTGCAAAACTTAATCTATAGTTCAATCCGAGAGTGAAGTTTCATCGCAAAGAGATCAAACAAAATTATCAATCTGTCCATCAATGGCATCAAAGAAAACAATGTAAGTTTATTCATATTCTTGGAATCTAAATCATAATCACTATGAAAAGGCTAGTTATTGGCTGAGAAACATTTAGGTCTGTCGTCAAGAAAAATGCTCTTGTCCTACAAGTAGTTGGTCCAATCGAAAATATAGCACGCACACTCTGGGACTTGTAACATTCCTGGGTATGGAGTCAAAAAATTCCAAGTTTTGAAAATAGACACTTGAGGCGATATACCGTTCTCACTCCTTCGATGTCGGTTCACATTTTCCGGATTATCTGTGGGGAGATATCTGTGTCTGAAAGAGTTCTGTTACATGTTACTAAAAAGATAGCTTACTAATTTTTCAGAAAAGTCGCAGCTTTAAGCGAGAAGGTCCCACGCATCTATATCTTCTTCTATCTCAAATTCAGCGCAGGAACTGGGAACATCGACTGTTTTCTAGATCTCAACATTCGAGCGTCGCTTGCGTCGGATAAAGGGGACAATCTCTTATCAGTTCTATAAGCTTCGTGTAGTAACAATCTCGAATGATATCACAATAATTGCTCCGAAATATATGACGGTACTGTAGGTAGCTATTCGTTCGTGGAATACTTGCCTTAACGCTGTCTGCAAAGACAAAATCTTGGAGAATCTATCATGCACCTTCAGTGAGTTGCTGGCTGTTAAACAAGCAAAGGCTGTAGCAATGGCGAATCGGAACACAAAATTTGTCATTTTCTCTGACAGCAGAGCAGCTCTGTTCCTCAAACCCAACAAACCAACACGTCTACATAATCCATAACATGGTGAATAACTCTTTTATTGAGTAATGCCGCCTTATCTGCATGCTTGGTCTATGGCTTCCATCTTATTGAAAATTTGATTTCTATGCATGCGAAGCTCAACTTGATGGAGAAATATCCAGGAAGCTTTAGTGAAGGTTAGTGAAACTTGGTGCACAATTCGAAAAATCATTATCTGCGAACTTAATGCTGAAAAGGAAAAGCGGATCGCCTTTTCTCCGTCTATGTCCATGTCTTTCAAGCCATTATATGACTTTCTTTTCTCGTCGTCAAAGTCCTTTACAGACTAATGACCACTCGTATGATAAATCTGTCTTAAAATGATCGAAACTCTTGACAATGACGCTTACATCCTGCCACTCTGTCTGGTTCTGTCGTTCGGACTGACAGTGTGAGCGCTGAGCTTATTAGCAACCTCCCAAAACATGCGAAAATAAACTGTACCAGACGTATTTCTATTTTAAGCCCTATGGCCTAAAGGGAAAACTGCTGGTCTACAATACCTTTTCAAGCTAAGATTTCTACTTGATGCTACTGGAGATATAGGCTTGCAAGTCAAAGGCTTCACTTCAAATGTCTACAAGAAATATAAAAGAAAAGAAAAAAACTAAGGAGTTTCCTTATAAAGCGAGAATTGAAATTTAATTTAAGTTCAAAAATTTCGCAACATTAATAATCAAAAGCATTCCTCTTCATTTCGAAAACTGCTTTGAAGGAAAATTAAATCCTCTGATTTGCGAATTAATAGAAAGGAATGAATCTAGAGGAAATTTGAAATATTTACCAATG
>NW_023998454.1:1745345-1750474 GCF_014805625.2 Glossina fuscipes | reverse complement strand
AACGCCATAATTTCGAAGCCTCCGAAGAGGAAAGTTCCCTGTAAGTGCAACAACGTAATATACGCGAGGCGGAAATGTTAACTAGCAATTTGGGAGAGGGAGGCATTTCGCAACAGGAAATTTTAAGTGATATCTGCGTTCTAAAGGAACTAGCTATACTGCAAATTTCAATGCAAATTTCTGGGTTCGCAAATGAACTCAGGTGCCCTCTAATTAATGGCTTAAGCGCTGTGCCGGATTGCGGTGCGTATGTAGCTGTTAAAGATGGTACCATAAAAGTACTAACTAACTTGGCTTTAGAGTTTGGCGAATTAGCAAACGTTTGTTTGTTGGTACTACATTTGGAGGTAAGAAATAATATATGAACATATGAACATATATTCTTCGAACTGCATAGTGCTTTTGTCTCATTGAATCTACATACATTAGATACACGTTTGTTTTATTAACAATACAAGGTTCAATATCTAATTTTCGTTTCTAAAATGCAGCCGATAGCCTATTTTGTGTTTTTATTTTAGTCGAAGGATAGTAGTAGTAATAATAATAGGTATACGCTTAAGGATAAGTCTTTCATTATATATGAATTATTTTGCCTGCATAAACTATTCCATGAAAGTGCCTGAAACCATGAATATTTTCGAGTACATTAACACATTATAATTAAACATGATCTACGCTCTATTCATTTTTGCATCATTTTTCATATTCCGTTATATATTTATATTCCGCAGAATAGAAACGACGAGGCTGGTTTAAAAATTTCTGAAAAGAAAAATCTTCAACGATTTTTCGTTGAAGTTTAGAGGAATTTTTCCCAATGTACACCGTCGTGAGGTAATTTGCTATCTAAAAATGGCGACAACCATACCAAACGCCAACGATTTCCCATAACCATTATTAGATTTTTCCTTCAACCTATATCATATTTAGCCGTTTGACCTTCATTATACGACACAGCACCCTTCAAAAAAGAAATAATAAATAAATAGCAATAGCACTCCGGTATAAATCAAAGCAATTATATTAATTTCATAAATGACTAAATAAATATTAAACTGTTAATATATGTCGGTTTTTTAAAATGTAAGTCACACTACATGCTTCCGCTAAATATCTATCTTAAAAATTTTTTCAGGGATTATGTTTACCAAGCTAAACGATGTGCTCAGCAAACTCCTCCGGGAATATCCGGACCTGTGGCGTCCTCGGCGGTCTTCACAAAAAGGACTCTATAATGAGCTCGCGCGCAGGTTTGGCGTAGAATTGAACTGCACAGTAACCGTTTCGCGGCTTATAAGGACTCTACAAGCAATCAGAGATGCTATAAAAAAACTCGAGGCAGGGTCGTCCCATACCACTCTCACATCATATGCGTGGTATGCTGAAGAGCTGGGATATGAGCTGGCAGCTAAAACGATGAAAAGACTTTTAGCACGTGAAAAGGCCGCTCGAGAAGATACCCGTCTGGCGAAACGAAAATTTTCTGGTTTCGAGGAGAGCGAAAAGGTTCTGAGTCCATCCACCGTAGATGCGGTTTTATTCGGACTAAAGCGTACGGTGCGCGAACTGCAGTTTGAAACTGTTTTCGAAGTATCTTCAACTGCGACATCGCCATCAACGACGGGGTGACCCACCCCAAATGTGATGATAACGACGCCAAAATCAACGAATAAAACACCTGCTTCGATGCTTTTGCACAATTTTCTGAAGGACTGCAAGAAAAAAGCTAATGAGGCTGCAAGTCGCCGGCAGTCACAACGTGCAAAACGTGCCCGACTGACCGAAGAGAACGAATTTGCACCGGTCCATGACGAGAGCTACGACGGACCGTCTACATGAGCCCAGGCGGCAAGTCGCCGGCAGTCGCATCGTCCAACACGCGCCCGACTGACCGAAGGGGAAGACTTTGCATCGGTCCATGACGAGAGCTACGACGGATCGTCTCCGTCTGCCCAGTCAAATCAGTCAAAATTCAATTGTGCAGATCCATTTTGACGAGATGTACACCAACCACGCGACTGCGGGGTTGCGACTATTCGAGCCAAAAGAAAACAAAAACATTGGAACACCATAGTGTATTGGTCTTCGCAGCACGCAGTCTTCTCACTCCCTTTAATGTAGTGTTGAACAGCTATCCCCGCACAATACGTCAAAAAAAAATGGGACCGGATTTAGAACAAAACATCAAAGCGGCTGACGAGTTGGGGCTGGAGGTGAGAGCTGTCGTCTGCGACAGAAATGCGGCAAATTTACAGCATACCCGAATATTTGGAAACAACAATATATACAATAGAAAACGGGCAGACGGCAGCACACATTGCATCCGGCTTTTGTACGACTATCCCCATGTAGTAAATGCAATTTTGAGAAGACTACGTCAAAGACCGCTTTGATCTCAACGTACTGTCCATAGTGTCACAAATGCGACCGAAAAGTAGTTCTTACTGGCAACGAACAGGCTGGATGCCGGCCTACAGCAAGGGATGGAACATGGCCGTTTCGATGCAGGTGATGAGCGATGCGCAGGTCGCAACACTACAAGCGGCAATCGACAATGATGAAATCGAGGATACTGACGGAAAAGCGCAAGCAGTCTGCGATTTAACCGCGATAATTACAAAGTTCGTAAACGTCTTCCATCGGGAAATCATCAGCAGCGACACATGGACAGAGCTGAAAGAAGAACTAAAAGACGTAGAAGATTACTTGCAGAGCGAATTTATTTGGGACCACCTAGCTGCGGACATCCTAACAACAATCACGAACTTCCAAGCAATTATGGAATTGCTGCTGGAGGCTTACCCTGACATAACAATCGTGCCATACAGGGTAAGCCAAGATCTGTTGGAAAGATTTTTCAACAACATGGCAGCCAATGCAAGCAATTCAATACTGGTTAAAGCTGATTCTTCAAAGATTCTATTTGATTGATGTTCAACAACTGAGAAACTGGAAACATTATTACCCGCTGAAACATATTGCCGTTTATATCAAAGTGGCTGTTATAAAAAAAGTAGAGTTTATTCTGGCATGTAATGATGGCTCCAATTATTCAATAATGTAATGTAAATTCATTTGTTTTATATTTTACAAATCTGTACAAGAGAAAAGTAATTAATTATGAATTCACAAATTAAAATACATACGTAGACCTCTTCGTCTTTTTTGAAAATGTTTTCTACGCAAAATCCGCAATTCACGCAATTCTGCAACAGCAGAAACTTCCTCCTTTAACTAATAGCGGACTGGAAAATAAAAGGCAAAATACACATGAAGTGCACTTATGGCAACATGAATAATGAAATTGCAATTATGAATTTGCAATTTAGTTCATGTTTTCCAAATTTAATTCAGTTAGATGGCGATACATTTAATTGACGAATGAACGTCGCTTTTGTGGAATGAATGTCTTTTCTGCGGAATGGACGTTTTTTCTGTTGGATTGGTCTATCCGAATTGGATGTTTTTGAGGGACTCCGTAGCCATCTTGCCTTCCAGGATATAATACAACGACATATTGATATAATGAGCGTCTATTAAGCATTCTCTTTATATTAGAATCGTTTCCCTTTTTTATCGACAGGTAGCGGGCTTCTTTTCGTCCCTTTTAGCACCATCAGTGATCATGCGACCCGTAAGTTAATTGATTAAAATTCCTTAGTTATTTAGAAACACCCTTTGTTTTTTCATTACATTGACACACTGTATGCGCCGAATATAACTCTCTCACTTGTTGTGTTTGAGTTTTTGGTAAAAGTCTTCTCAAAAGGAGATGGCGACAGCTATTAGACTGATAGCCGGGCGGAGCTAAATCGATTCATTTTTTTCTGATCAAGAATACATATCCTTTTTGAAGTCTGTTGCTACAACCCGGCAAAAGAATTAAATTTCTGACAACGTGATCGCGTTTACTAGACCGACAATCTTATAAAATCAAAATTTTCCTATATTATCTGCCTTTTATACGATCTCTCGATTTCCAGAAAAATTGGTTACAAATGTCATACTTCAAACATGGCGCAGCCAAAAAGGAATATTTGCGTTCGCTTTGTTTCTAAATTTCAAAGTTGTTTTATTTCAGTTCTTAAAAAATCAAACTTTTTCAAAATTAAACTAACACTACTGGGCGACACGAAAAAAATTTCATTTAATTGGCCGACCCTGCCGTCTCTTCCTTGCCACAATATAATGGAAAGTAGACCGTAACTCACTGCTTTAAAATATACAAGCAATTTTTAGACTAAAAAATACAACGCTTCAAATTGTTGGTACGAGTGGGTTGTGTCCACACTGAGTGCAGTAGGCAAGCAATTTTTTTTAGGTTCAAAACCAAAACATAATAAATCTTCCTTTTTTAAACCTACATTAAGTAAAAAATATGGCAATAAAAATATTTTCTTTAAAGACAAAACCTTAAATTAAGCAATAAAAGATCCTTGGACTTGTGGCAATTCACTCGCTATTTCGTGCATCACTTTGTCGTAGTGATATCCATCATTGGCAGCATAGCCTCCTTTTGCTTTGAAAATATGTTGCACGGGAACATCTGCGTATGGTATATCCAAAATGAACGGAATTGAGTCATGAAAATTTTCGAAGTCATTTGGATTCGCTGACCAAACGGCAATAATTGCTATTATTATTAAGAAAAGTTTGCACATAATTATCTGTAATATAAAATTTTTATATTTATTATATTTTTTCTTTCCAATTTTATTAGGATAACGTTTATATGCACCATTTTTAAGATATTTCAAAATTACAATTATTTTTCGTTCTACGATTTGTTGACGTTGTTTACAAAGACGACTGCTTTATACAGTTGTAATTGTGACGACAAGAAGACCTCAAAATCCCTTGTTTCCTAATTTGAAGTAAACAGAATTTTGACAATAATCTTTGATTGTTCAATGAAGAAATGTATAAGAGAAGTGTATTTGTTAGAAAACTCGTTTTGTGCAGAAATTTGAAGAATTTTGTTTCTATACTTCTCACCTTAACATATATTATTTGCTTATCTTTTAATCAAATTCACATTTTTTAAGTTCAGTAAACTTGTAGCTCTTTTGCCAAAAGCTACACTAACTTAACATAGTTGTCTTTTAAATGAACAATCATTGTATAAC
>NW_023998454.1:1738921-1745335 GCF_014805625.2 Glossina fuscipes | reverse complement strand
TTTGCGACTACGTAGGCGACGTACGGTTTTGTAGTGGTAACCATCATTGGCTAAGAAGCCGGAGTCTTCTACTTGCGGAGCCAAGTATTGATTCGACACTTCAAAAGATTGTTCTTGCAAAGGAGGCAAATATTGATTTAACTCAGTAACATCCCGCCGTTGGCGACTGTGCGCCAAATAGCCGTCGAAGGATGCAAAATTTGAGCATGCTGCCGCAGCTACAAAAGTTAAACCGATTATTAATGTTTTCTGCGAAGGAGAATAGTTGAAGAAGCCGTTACTATCTTTAAAAATTTCGACGCTAAATTTTCAAATATATTTACCATATCCTCCTAAATGATAATACGTTGAGTTCCAATATTGAAGTGATATTAAAATTCACCTTCTCTCCTAATTTATATAAATTCTTAAACTGCAGCGACTAGATGTCCGCAATAATATTAGAAACAACAAAAACTACAAATGAACAAGCTGGAAATCCAGTAGAACGCATTTTTTAAATAAAAACTACGGTCTGCCTAAATTTAACGCAAAAATAATTTGCGCTTTTGTTTGGTTCATAAACAAAAAATCAATAGCTCCAAAATGACGGAAGTAAAAAAGACTATATATAAGCTTTTGAAAATATATGTGGATATTGTACGCTATGAAAATTATTTAAATTGTGTGCCATATTATTTACTATAACAGATGTGATTTTAACTGCAAACTCGCTTGTGGAACTGATAAACCGTGAGCAAAACGCAACTTATACATCATACCTTCAGAGAAATACTTATTTAATTCGCTCGCTTTACGGCCTGTCACAAATCGCAGTACAATAATCGGATGTATTGTCCGTTAAATTCCAAACGTTCTCATATTTTATTTTACGTTTCAGCTCAATTGGTTTCGCAAAGTTGACTATATGAAGCCAAAGTAGGGGCAGTAGGTAAGGTTTAATGTTTCTTAGTTGTTAAGTCATTCAAACACATCGTCAGTGTAATTTTTTTCCAATGTTATATGGGCGGTTTCGAAACACTAACAAAAGCAATTTTTTATGAAATCTAGCCGGCTTTTAAGTTTGAAGATGAGGAGCGTTCAAAGTTGCCAAAAAGATTTAAGAACCACACATCCACAAGTAATGTAAAGGAAGTTTTGACTGATGAAGCAACAGTGCTCAAGTGTTAAATAATAATAGGAAGTAGTAAAGTAGGTGCGGGTGCCTCAGCGACGTGATACGGTGCGTATCGCTTTTTGGGTGGCATTGCGGTCAAAAATAGATAACGGATCTACTCTGACGCCGATACAAGTGAGAACTTCTTACATTGCAATATGCTTACTAACCTCAATGATCGAACCGAATATCCACACAGAGTGATGGTCTTTATGCGTTGAGACAAAAGTTGTTGAGTTGTTAGTTTTTTAAACAAGGTGTTGAACTTGCGATTACTTTTTATTCCGTTCGAAAGCAGGACAATAGCTAATTAAGGCTATGGTTCGCTAGTTTGCTTTGCTTATCTTACAACTTATTCTTCTCCTAAAGCATGTACTTGTTTCGTGGAAAGTTGGAAATGCTTTGCCTATTGATTGATCTTCATTTTTATGTTCTTCCGCATTTTATTTAACAGAGAACTAGCGCTCGTTATTAAACGTTTATATATAAACGTGTATATATTAGTTATCATCTAACGTCACTTAATACGACCTAACCTAATGTAGTCTTTCTTAACAAAGGTCGAATCTACAAATTTATCCAAAATTATTCATCTCAATTCGTCTTAAAGCCAATAAAAATCTTCATAAACATTTAGCTACCTTTAACTTAGCAGCGTTTCTCAAACAATGTTATTTTATTTAACCTCTAAAAATTTCCATTTTCTCTAATTCGAACAAAAGCACATCAACGCGTGGAAACGTGAAAGTTCCTTGGGCTATATGTTGGCACGACAACATTGAATTTTTTTGCCGCCGTTCAAAATATATAATGTATTGCAGCTCAAGATCTCAAGACTAATGTTCCAAAGATAAGGCGCGCTTGAAAAAAGAAACCATCGTCAGTATGCATCATTATTTCCATACCCACCAGCAAAGGTATGACCGTTTTTTGTTGCCGTAGACCAAAAGCGCCGTTAAGAATCGCTCACCTAAAGGTTTGTTGAACCCGGAAGTTTCCAGCGCATGCGTATAACTAGTTTCGTCAGCATAGAAGCGAGAAACAAACGCTTATTAGCGTTTTTTAAAGATTCGTGTTTCAAATCAATCGAAGAAAGAAATGAAAATCATTGTCCGGCTTATAATTATTCTTTTTACCATTAGTTGGTTTGACATTCGCTACATTCGGTTTAGTTAATTTGTTATATTATTTGCTACCACGCAATAGATATGCACACTAAAGATTTTAAAAAAAATTTATGAACTCTTAGTCGAGGTGAGTAAAGGGTTTGGCTTATCTTCGTCCGTCTGTCTTTTCATCTCTTTGAAAATAAATATGAATAAAGCACCGATCTCCAGGTTACGTTAACAAAAATTAAAACAATCAATTTTACCTCCTTCTTGCCACAACTTCAAAAATAAGCACACGAGGCTTATAGGTTAATAAAATATTAGCACTAGTTGAAAAATCTTGTTACGATTTTACACTCACGGTTATGCAATACGATTTAGATAGTAGATAGGATGCGGAGATGTGGATAGCGCATTGCGACTGCATTAGCATTCTACATATTTGATGAGAAATCGTCAAAAGTAGATTCTTTAAAGACACGCAGCCCTCGAAGGGAATTTAGGATGAATGTGTAATCCCTTAAGTGCTTATATCGCTAATTAACGTGCACAAGGGAATAGATTTAACAATGTCCCCCTGTTCAACTTCTTCTGGTTTTCATTTTTATCTACACAAACAACTGCGGTTTCAAAGTCTTTCTTATGATCCCTATAGTTGAGACTCAACGAAGCCGATCCATGGATTCAGGCATGATAAACAAAAAAAATTTTTTTGTAAATCTAAAGCATTAAATATTATCTTAAGTTTGGCCTCAAAAAAAGTTCCTCTGTCTTGTTCGAAAATCGGATAATTTGGAACTCAGCTCCAAAAACGTCGGCTAATGCTTTCCGTAATTGACAGGCGAATGCATATTCATTATTAGAAAGTGGCAATGGTAAAGCGATGCCTGCCAAAATTTGATTTCGGTTCATAAGAAAGGCATCGGAATGTTAATGAAACGTTCGACCGATGCTATCATTTTCGATGGAAATGTAAAAATGAACTTAATCCCGAGAATAACCGACCTATCAAATAGTTTATTTCAATTGTACAGTTATTTTAAAATATCTGTTACATCTTCGATGGCAATTTGTTCTTTCTCGCACGTAAGTTGATGATGGGCATAGAATACAGAAAGTATCGGCAGAGTAGCCTTTTTATTGTGTCAAATTTGCAAAAATTTAATATACGTGAGCGGATAAATAATTCATAGCCTGCTTTGTGCTGCGTACATTGAGTAAACATGCATTAGTCTCCGCGATGAATGCGACCCCCTACGTGAATGATGGGATAAAGTCACTGCAACATCTTAAAAAAAATATGTTTTCGGCATTCTTTCGGGACGATCTCATCGGAAATCAAAAGGTAATCGAATAATAATGTTCAAGGAGATTATTAAGCATATATTTAAATGCAAAGCAAACAAGGACTTTACTTTCGGTCAAGGCCGACCATCAGATGCCCTACATCGCTTCACTTATTTTTATGTAAAGTCATGTAGTTTATGAAAGCACTCATATTGAAGTATGATCAAAACGACAGTGTAATACAAATTTAGAAAACTTGTCAAAGATTTTATTCTTTTCTAATTGCCAACAAATTATGAGAGCTCCTAGACATAGTGGCGTCTGAGGACGGACACTATTGAAAGTAGTTCGAATCGGACCGCTATTTGCACAATTTCCCATATAACACTTTCCGATAAAAATAGTTATATGAATGTAAGACGATGTGAGACATTTAATAGGGGGTCTTGGCCCACAATAGCGTTTTTGTCATTCCACAATAGACAGACTTCAGCAACCAGACAAACTTAGATCGATTTAGAAAATGATTCTGAATGGTCACCCTCCCGATGCAATCAATTGATGAGTACTATTTTTCTTTGTGTTAATTCAACATTTATAATAAATCGGAATAAACTATCATTCGGTTATTACTTTCAACTAAACACATTGAACATAAAATGAGCATCGGCAGCTTGAGAATTCTAATATCTTTGCACACCTACCAGGTTTAAACAATAAAATATATTTAGGATGACTTTCTGCCGCTTAACTGCTCTTACCTTTAGATGAGTCTTATCTTTAGATGACTAGTAGAAGAGTGTTCAATTTTTGTTAGACTACGTATTATGATTGAATTTTCGTGAACTGCTTTTTTTACTCTCTTTTTTATATGTTCAATGAACTCTTAAATAAAGAATAAATAAATACTATACTGCGACTTCAGTGAAAACTAACTGCTCTTATCTTTCTCGTTGTTTTGACTTAGCAACAACGACTTTTAGGCGAGGAATAAGTGGAACTTTATGCATAAACGAATCTTTTCTTAATTTCCATTCAATTAAAAACAAGTAATTCTTGATAACGCAAATAATTTTCGCGGTGATTTCAAATACAAGTTTGTTGTCGCACATTTTTCGAGTTTTTATGAATTATAGTCATTTAATAACTTACTAATTAATGACATTTTTATTACGTCTCGTGGAGTTTTATTTGTTCGACAGCTTAATTTAAATAGATTTTTCGAAACCAGTTTTTCTTTATTTAATTGAAAATCTAACTTTAAAAAGTGATATGTTAGCTAACAGCTAACCGACCTATTAATGAAAATGAGTTCGGCTTTGTTTAATTTACAACGAATCTTATAATACCCCTCAGTCGCTCGTTTTTTTTTTTTTACCAATTCCCTACGGCGTCTGCAGCATGCCAAGGAGGTATAAGCATTTAATTCTACAACTGTGAGATAACAGACTTATAAACCAAAGGTAGGTAATAGGTATCCATTTATCATTTCGATTAATGTAGTCATGCATTAATTTTCACGACTATGCACTAATGATTACATTATTTTGTGTAAACTGTACTTTCTATGGAAGCTTTCATATTGGAACGTGCTCCAAACGCTCACCGACGTGGTTAAATTTTATGCCAAATTACTATTATCAATCAGTTTTCACCATCAAACATTGGAAATTAGACTTTTCTTTTTACATAAATATTCAAGTTTCGTAGGGACGGGTGTATGATGGAGAGATCAAAAATTTGCCACGTCCGAGCCACATTTTTCACATGAAATAGCATTGCTCAGCGATTTTTATCGCGGAATTATGAAAATGGTAATTTTTTTTTATATAATGAATTTCAAAATTAGGCACATCAGTATATCAAATTTCATCAAAGTATCTCAAATTTTGCGACATATAGGTTAAACAGAGAAATGAACGGACGGACGGAGAGACAAACAGGCAAGCTTAAGTCGAAGCAGAGAATGATTCCGAATTGGTTGGTATAACTAATGTTGAGCTCATCTTAAGTTCTTCTCAGCTTTGCCCACCGCCAAAAACTTCTGCACAAACTTAATAGACACTGTACCATAAGTGTTATAGGGTACAATTAAAACTAATATAAGTCTTTTATATATTTAAATGTCAGCGTTAGCAAAAATAACACAATAACCTTTTGAAAAAGTTATTCTGCAATATCCGAAAGCAATAAAATTCCGTTTTTTCTTCTAGAGTTAGTTTTAGATTTTTATGATGACTTTATATTCTTCTGATGTCTTTATATTCTTCATTATTAAAGAAAACAAGGACAGATAAAGGGTCGATCTAAGTATAGGTAAAGTAAGAAATGTAAAATAAAGCTCTACTTATTACTCAGTTAACAAGTGAAACTTTTCATGTCTTAAACTTTTCTACCATTAAAATTAATTAAAAACTTTCAGTTTTACTTGTATATCCGTGACCTCTCACCAACTTTCATTTCATCAACAGTTGCTTTTGTCATTACAGCTCTTATGAAACGCGTGAAAAAAATTTTAACTTGCAAATTTTATGCTAATGTAGGCAACTGTTAGTTGTAATACTACTATTTAAGGTGTCATTAATTGGCCACATGATGGGATAAAAAACGAATCATATATTTTATAATAGATTTTTTGTGAGAACTCTATGAATTTTTTCAATTTTGAATTATTCAGATTCGTCCTATGACTAATGAATCGTTTCTTATTTATTTTACTTTAGCGTAATTATTTCCTTCTGTTCGGCAACTAATCTGAATCGACTTAAGCATGTCTGTCCACAAAAATGAAGTTAACGACTGCAAATTTGGCAAAAATAGAGGCAGTTCGTGTGCACATAATAGTCTTGAATACGAGCCAAA
>NW_023998454.1:1731241-1738821 GCF_014805625.2 Glossina fuscipes | reverse complement strand
AAAAATTGCTCACAAACTACCGTAGATAAATCTACAAAATTTTGAACGTATATTATATGGACGATGCTGCAGTAGCCATATAAATATATAAACTATATATCCTTCTGCTCTAGTAGCATCTATTGAAAACAAAATATTGTTCAAAGCAATGAAGATATCGCCTACAAAATTGCAAAAGCATTTAAAAATTACTCAAAGGACACGCCTCCCTACAATGCATACGTAAGCACCACGCCACACTGTACGCACTTTTACTCGTACTTCATTTGCCTCTCCTGTCTGTGTGTATGGAAAGAAATAATGGTTAGTTAAAAATTCTAGGACTGAGATCTTAAAACACTAGCAACTAAGGCTGTCAATTTTATTAAAAACGCTGCCGCACTTGAGATTCGAACCCACGAGATGCTTTGCGTTTAGCTACTTAGGCGAAGAATCAAAGATGGTATTCTAAAACAACGTAAGAAATTTGTTTGAAAAAAGCGAGAATACTTGATTTTACGCTGTTTGCCGTTTTGAAAAATCCTAGTGTCTTTTTTTTTTATTGTAATAAAATCTCTCGGAACCACAACCCTTCTCTGTTCAAATAAACGTTCTCATTCCTTTCCTTCGAATAACTAAATACTAGAACGTACCACTTTTGCCGTGTCTATTAAAGACAGAGAAGGGCGTTTTACAGTTTATATATTACGAAATGATAGGAAAAAAACCTGAGAATTTTTTAATTCCTCGACTTTTTAATTCGACGCCTTCAACGCCTTCAATCTGCCGGGATTTTATCAATTCCAAGCACAAAAGGCACAACATGTGTCCATACAAGCGTTGTATTTTAGAATTCAATTCTAGATGAGACTCAACAAATTGCAAAAATATGAAAATTGCGTAAATTAATTAATTAATTAATTGCCCGTCCATCATCTAATAATTATTGATTAAGCGTAATACATTTGAGAAGAGGAAAGAATTGCTGCCATGCATGTCAGTCCTTAACATTTCTTGCATCACGAAGCCATTCTTTATTAATTTACTTATTTACGTGCACACGAAACTCAACTGAAATAAGTTAACAGACGAACTCAATTGACTCTTAGAAGTAAATCTTATACTAATTATTATTGATAACTAGCATAAAGTATTTAAGAAGATGTAAAGAAAAGAAAAAAAACAAAAAACACAGACACACAAACAATTAAATAATAATTCATGTATAAAAAAGAGTAAGAGAAAAAGTAGAGAAAAAGGAAAAAAGCATGTAAACAGCTAGCGCATAGACGCACCCACAGCCGGTACCGATCCAAGCTGCAAGTGAACCCCTAAACCATTGCAAAAACATGCAAAAACTTGGCCACCGATTACAGTAAGCAACAGCAGTTAATTTTCGAATCATAATGAGATGTTAAGATTGCAAGTTAGTTTCAGGAGGCACACAGACAAGCGGGTCCTAAGGGTAAACAGCAAGAATTGTTTTTAACGATCACACAGCAGGCGCATACTGGAGCATTGGTCTAATTAAGCACATGTATAGCCTTTTTGTAATGTAAGGATTTTTAAACTCTTTGGACCACCTTTTAATGAAACCTAGCGCGGACCTAGCTTTACTTAAAGGCATCTCAATTTTTCTGGTCCCTGTAGATGCATAATTATTCATACATAAGCTTTGCCCACATTTATTTTTACTTTAAATTACCCCAACATTTTTTATTATTCAACAGAACACCGGCAGCTGCCCATTGTGCACCGTACTTCGAAACGGTTGCATTGATGTGCATATGATCAGGAATGTTTTTAAATGAACATAGACGTTTTCTAAACACATCCATCTGTTAGGTTATTAAAAACGTTTGACATCTCAACCTAGCAAAACATTATGGCTGCAACTTACCAGCAGGAAATCATTAAACATAGGCAGTCTTTGGATCGATTGGGGGAAATTCTAAATTTCAACGACAAAATATTCTGAAAGGTTCAAATCGTCTTCTAAGGGGGAAGAAAACGTGTTTTCTTTGAAAAATATGCAATGTCTTCTGTCTTTAATATCAATTGATATTTATTCTCTATTAATTGATCATTTTTTAAGATGCAACTGTCAAAACCAATTTATACTACAGTTTTGTAATAAGACATTGATACCTTTCCCGACAATTTTTTAAGCGTTTTGTTGATCTATTGTCATACACAATTAAATATCTAATCTTTTCTTCATTTCTTGAATTATGAAGATTTTAGATCAGAATTTCATAAATGTAAATAAGTACAATTCACATCCATCACTTAATTTGGCCAAACCTACTTTTCGCCTTAAAGCAGAAAATGCCTCTCTTGTTGAGATGTTCATATAGTAGCAAATTCGTCCATAGTTATTTGCTATATCAGGTAAAGGATTTATGATGCGTTTCCATATCATTTCAAAATATGTTCTAAACTCTGCCTTTTAGAAAATTCAATAGCTTCAACAGCTTAGAAGATTGACAAGAACTTCTCCTTATGCCAAAATATGTTTGAACTTGAATGTTTACGTACAAATAACGCAATTTGAAGTTATTTGAATAGTGTTCAACAAATCAATACGGTAGCGGCCCGCGCATAGAAATTCTTGCAAAGCTTAAATTTGCTATTTTCACTCTTCTTATCGCATCGCTCTGTGTGGAAGCTCCAGCTTTCCCTAGAATTTGAAAAAAATTGGCAAACTGTAGGAAGATGGATGGTGTTACACTTATATAATAGACAGCTTCTATAACAAAAAGTAAAGTGATTATAACATTAGGTAGGGTATGGCCAACCGCCGGCCCGTAAGTTATAGAGTTTGGTCCGCTACGCTCTATTTGCTCGCGTCTGACAATGTTGCCTTCACTAATGGCTCAGCTGTGCACCTATTAAGTGTACAATATGTTTACGTATTTTTTTTAACTCATGACCCCAATAAAATGAACGGTCTAAAAAGAGGTTGCACTACTATTTCAGGGCATTTCAAAACAAATAAGGAACCTGCTTAACTTTACAACTAATAAAAAGAAGGGAGAGCCGATAGCCTGTGTTGCTAGTGCTCAATGTCCCTTTTTTTAGTCTAAGAATTCAATTCATTAGTCTAAAATTAAAATAATAATAATAACAATAATAAAAAGAAGGGAAAATAAATTAAAAAATAGTAACTATAATAAATACGAGACTATTACAAACGGTTTATTCAAGGAACTATCTACAAGATGTGAAGATTTACATAAAATTTGCAGAGATTGGCATTTTTACTACTACAAACAAATATGCTGAATGTGAATTTTATTTTGTTTTAATTTCAAAAACCTTTGGATTTCTTTGAATCAACTTATCTTCGTTGATGAAAAACGCAAAGAGCAAAATCCGATCAAGAAAAGCAAATCAAAATTCAGAATTAGTTTTTCGAATATCAAACAGGAAATTCTGTTGTAACCCCATCGTGCGTTGATGAAAAAAGTTTCCCATCCCTGGTTTACGACTAAGCTTCGTAAGTTATTAGGTTGTTGGAAAAGTCATAATGCTGATAAAATTTCAAGGACGTTTTTCAATCTGTAATACTTAGCGTGAAAATGGATCTAATTTACTCGACATAGTCTCTGACTCTGACCTCCATGACAGGTCTATAAATTGGCATGTAATTGTCGAGCAAGTTTATGGTGGATGGTCACAACGTCCGCGTTCATTCCTTCACTGAGCTTAATGTTTTGTGATTTTTATTGCGAAGAAAAGGCGTTCCAAGGTCGAGAATCAAAGAAAGGAATAGCATGCATGGGAGCTTTAATATGCCTTTGTCTTGAGAATTAACTTAAGACTTTCATCGAATGTCATAAGACAAAGATAAACAGGTATTATCGAGTGTTAAAGCATGCCATGACTTTTTCCGCACCATAATACTTTTTTAAGAGCTGTAGTAGATATCTGAACTCAATCGCGAACCCTGGTAAGCAGTTAAGCGTTTTAAAGTGAATTGGATTTCGCTTGTGCAACCAAAATTTTGTTATATAATTTTTGCACACTGTGATAAGCATGACAGACCAGGTGTGTGTACTTATTTACCGTGCACACATGTACGTATGTGTATGCGTTTGCGAAGCAGTCTATTTGTGGTGGCATTAATTAAAATCGTTATAAATTACAAATAACCCAGTTTTTGTTGTGTTCGTTACTGTTGTTTTATTATTATTATTTTGTTGTTTTTTTTTTTCAACAGTATTTCAATGCGATTTATGTGTGAAACAGTTTTTCTCTTTTTTCAACCCCCACATATAGAAGAGTTGTTTTTTTCAGAATTTTATATTTATTCAATTTTTGCCTGATAAACTTTTTTAATTACTTGCACAAATATGTGGATGTATGTCGAAGAGTATTGAATATAAATTAAAATGAGTGCGCACATATATGAAAGTGCGATGATGTGAGCTTATATGTTTGTTTCTATGTGTATGGTGATACTTAATTAAATTTGATTTGCATAAAAATAATTTCAAATTGATTGTTTATTTAACACATATATACTTATAGGACATATGAGTGTGGCTATAGGTATGCATATGAGCACGATTTTATTCCCACAGGTGTACGTATGCCGGCTATGTTTATATACGTAGTGGATTTTCAAGCTGATAAGCTGTTGTATGCATGTGTGTATATGTATATATATTTTATGTGACGGCAAGGATCCCTGCAAATTTAAATGGACTTTCAGTTCGATTTAATTAAAAAAATATTTTTATTAAAAAACTTAACACATACTTCTGCAGAAACAGTAGACTATAAATGGATTTAATTTCTTTTGATATTTTTGTGAGATCCTTCTCTCTTTACCTATACCGTAATAGTGATGTTGTGGATTATTAAGACACGTCACTTCTTAATTGGTTTCATCATTCGTCGGTTTTTCGTTTTTAAACAAAAAAAAAAACAACAAAATGTTTACTCAAAATACAATCAACTGTTCCAACGAACGTCATTAAACTATGGCGACCAGTGCGTAAATTTTAGTATAAAGAATAAAAATTGTAGTGAAATAGTGAGATAATCAGCAAAGAAGATATCTTGCGAATTTTTCCTTTGCGAGTAGACTCGTTCATCTAAATCAAAAACAAAATGGACGTTAATCTGCGATCAGTTGTTAACGTTTGTCGTTTGTTAACAACCACGCTTTAGTGCTTAGCGTGTAGTGTATAAAAATGAGCTTCCACGTGTTATTACATATTCATAAAAAAGAGGAATATTTCTACTACTATAAATTTCAAACAAAAACAACGGTAATTTAATCCGCACAAACAATTTGTTCTTTCTGTGCAAACAAATAAATGATTTAAAAACTTCAAAACTGAAAACGACTTTTGTTGGGACCGCCTACACTAGGTAAAAAAAACAGGGTAAGTCGATCATTAATTTATTTTCATCATTTCCATTTCTTCAGTTTAGTAACAATGATGATGCAACTGATGATAACAACAACGAAACCCAAATAACACTGAAACTACCGTCAATACACTTTCCATATATAGTTGATATAAATAAAATTATCAGGAGCACTGCTAACATTGTGCCGAAAGATCGATTAAGTTATAAATATCTAAGACGTTAGGACGTCAAGTACGTAATGTTGTTAACGTTCACACTAGGGTAACAAAAGAGCCCCGATCTATGTTTCATGTTGATCTGTTAGACATATTAATTATCGTATAACTTCTGTTGAAAGTCATAGAACTTTTTGAGAATGAAGATGAGGATGAGAACAAGGAGGAAGGAGTAGAAAGGAAAAGATGCGCTCGTATGCATTTGCGCCTGTACGTATTACCATACTCATTGGTAAGCGTTAAGCGTTAAACACGCAATGACTGCAGTTGCACCGCGCATTATGCAACAAGCGTCAAAATAAAATGTCATTGTAAGTGTTTGCGAATAGTTGAACACATAGCGAGAAACAAGTAAGAAAGTTACATTCGGCGGGGGCCGAGTCTCGCATCCCCATCACTATGCTTTTCGCATTCTGCTCTCCAAGTGCTTTAATTTGATACCTATATCGCTGGTGTTATTAAGAAAAAATTAATCCACCAGGTCGCGATGGCTACCATATTCATTTCACAGATAATGTAAGTTCATTTGAGGAATGTCGGAAATAGCTTCAAACATTCTGTGTTGTTTATCTTATGACAAATAGGTACAAAAAATCAAAAAAAAAGGAAAAATAAAATTTAATCACTTGTAAGTTTATTTGGACACAGCCGAGTCTTTCTGTTTTTCCACATAAAGAGTAAAGTGTTTCATAAAGCGAATGGAAAAAATTTCAACCTTCTAACTTTTATAATACCTAAATAACGAGCGAAAATCCACGAATTTATGTTAAGAAAACTGGAATTCCGTTCAGTTGATGCTTCATTGCGGGTTTTCGTTTGGACCAATTTGGGCCATTTTCGATACTATCCTGCATGCGAAAACTTCCAATGTTTCCACCAAATTTGAAGTCTATACCTGCTTTTTTGCGACAAGTGGAGTGTCACACAGACACGCATACACACAAAGGTGCGGACATGGCTTAACCAATATAAAATTTCACCCTGATAAAGAATATACATACTTTATAGGGTCTGTAAAGTTTCCTTGTGGGTGTTACATTACATACATTATGAAAAAAAAAGAATGAGTTGACCCACATCTCTCAGTAGTGAGTATAGTAAAATTCAATTAAACTGCAATTATTTTTATATTTCTCAGAAAAGATAAACATTTTAAGTAGAGTTAGTCATTGTGGCATAAGAAAGAAGAAATATTCAGCAAACGCCATCCGAAACATCGCAAAAAATGATAACAAATACAACCTGTGGACGTCATATAAAATAAGTGGACATGTCAAGTAGATATGATGTAGAAAAAGTGTTGATGGCTGAATCGAACTGTTATATTTTCCAGGTAAACGTTGTAAAGGAATCTGTACGACGACTTTACTACGTACCACAGGGAGACAGATTCGATGGGTGCTTCCTCTCCTGAAAGCCCTAAGTGGAAATTTTATAATGCTATGCAATTTTTAAGCTATTTGACAACGCCGGAATATTAATTGTAACTTTTGTGTCAGAATCATACATTTAGTTTTCTTATAAGACTGATACTAATTCGAATACTTGACCATTGGTATATTTGGGTGAAAGTCTAGCGTCTCCTATTGATAAGTTTGCGCTAAGTTTGAAGCTTTCGAAATTAAAAATTCGATACCAAATCGCCTCAAGACTCTTCAACTCTTCAATACTCGTGGGCCACGGTCGCTGTTGGCGATTGCATATACTATGCGGTACGTGAGCAAACCTCGAATTTTTAAATACGACATTTAGTTTGAATTTTTCAGTTATCAATATTTTTTGTAAGTAGATGCACGCAAATTAAAATAGTTCCACATAGTAGCGAGGATGTCTATTCACAACCGGCTAGTTAATTCCATACCATTCGGATGAGCCAGAAAAAAAAAATTCTATCTAATCTAGTCTTTTTTATTTAACATGCTAGACAGGCTGAAAAAATTGAATCGCCAACGGTGGGATGGTTTGAAAATAAAGATTTGAAGCTAAACAAACAAGAAAATG